>NC_134820.1:34758320-34769909 GCF_046742065.1 Oratosquilla oratoria | reverse complement strand
AGAGTTCTTGCTTACCTTCATCCCAATCCAATTTACACGCGAGGCCCTTTCAGGCTCCTTTCACATACCCAGTCTCTCTCTCTCTCCCTCTTTCTCGCTCTCTCTCTCTCTCTCTCTCTTTCTCTCTCTGTCTCATTCTGTGTGTCTGTCTGTTTGTCTGTCTCTATCTGTCTGTATGTCTGTCTGTCTGTCTGTCTGTCTCCCTCTGTCTAAGTGTCTATCTGTCTGTCTGTCTCTCTTTCTCTCTATCTTCCCCCCTCTCTCTCTCTCTCCCCCCCCCCCCCACTTCGTCTATCTATATTTCCCCCTCTCTATCTCCATCCCTCCCTCCCACTCTCTCTCTCTCTCTCTCTTTCTGTCTCATTCTGGCTATCTGTCTGTCTCTGTCTCTCTGTCTGGTGGTCTATCTGTCTGTCTGTCTGGTCTCTATCCCTCTAAGTGTCCTATCCTGTCTGGTCTGTCTCTCTTTCTCTCTATCTTCCCCCCTCTCTCTCTCTCTATCTATCTTTCCCCCCTCTCTCTCTCCCTCCCTCTCTCCCTCTCTCTCTCTCTCTCATTCTGTCTGTCTGTCTTCTCTCTCTCTCTCTCTCTCTCTGTCTGTCTGTATGTATGTCTGTCTATCTGTATGTCTCTCTACCTCTAAGTGTCTATCTGTTCTGTCTGTTCTCTCTCTCTTTCTCTCTATCTTCACCCCACCTTCTCTCTATCTATCTTTTTCCCCCCTTTCTCTCTCCCATCTCCTCCCCCCCCCCCCTCTCTCTCTCTCTGCTTCATTCTTCGTGTCACACCATCCCATACTCTTCCTACACCTCCTATCTTTCTCCTTTATTCCGAATCCTGTTACTAGCTTCTACTCCTCCTCCTACTCCTCCTCCTCCTCCTCCTACTGCTTCTACTCCTCCTACTCATCCTTACTCTCCATCTCCTACTCCTCTTCCTTCTCCTGCTCCTCCTGCTCCTCCTCCTCCTTCTTCTCCTCCTCTTCCCTTGGCTCCTCTTCCTCCTCCTCCTCCTTGGGGTTCGCTTTCCTCGCATCATATTTCAGTCATTTAACCTCTGCTCCTTTGTTTCTGAAGCACTTTTTCCTCTCCCTCCCCTCCCCCCTCCCCCCTTGCGGCCTATCCCCCCTCCCCTCCCCCATCCGTCCTCTCCCCTCCTTCTCATCTCCGTCCGGTCCTCCGATCGATGCCTCCTCACCTGATCTTCGGGGGAGGAGGGGGTAAGAGGGGGGCGTTGAGGGGAAGAGAGGGGGAAAAGGGAGGGAAAGGGATGAGGGGTAGAAGGGAGAGGAGTAGTGGTGGAGGAGGAATGAGGGGGAGTGTGGGGGAAGGGAGGGGGGGAGTTGGGGGACGGGAAAAGGGGGAGGGGGAATGGGAATAGGGCAAGGGGGCAAGGGGAGGAGGAATGGGGGGTAGGGAACAGGGAGTGGAAGGGGAAAGGGGGAGGGAACAAGGAAGAATGAGCGGATTAGAGGGGGTAAGGGGGAGGGAAGAAGAGTAAGGGGGAAGAGGAGGGGGAGGGTTGAAAAGGGCAAGGGGACGAGGGGAGATGAAGGAGGAGGGAGGAGTGAGTGGGGAGGAAAGGGGAAAGGGAACGAGGGGAAGGAGGAGCGTGGGATGGGTAGTGGAGAGGGAGGGGAAGAGGGGGAAAGGGAGAAGGCAGTAGAGGACGATGGAGGAGTTGAAGTGGGGGAAGGTGAGGGGGAGAGGGGAAGGGGGAGAAGAGAGAGGAGAGGGATGGGGAGAGGGGACGGGGGAAGGGGAATCGGGGGAAAGGAGGAGGAGAGAAGTAAGTAGGGGCATGGAAAGGGTAAGGGGTAAGAGAGGAGGAGAAGGGGTGCGTTGGAGAGGAGGGGAGAGGAGGGAGGGGGTAAAAAAAAGGGGAAAAGGAGGGGGAGGAGTGGAAGGTGAAGGGATGGTGGGAAGGAGGAAGGAGGAGTGAGTGGAGAGAATGGGGAACGGGGAGCGGAGGAGGAGGAGAGGGGGAAGAGGACAAGGGAGGGGGAAGGGGGAAGAGGGGGGGAGTGAAAGGGGTAAATGGAGGAGAGGAGAGGGACGTGAGGGAAAAGGAGGAGAGGAGAGGGACGGAGAGAAAGGGGAGGAGGAAAGTGGTAAGGGAAGGGGAAAGGGGAGGGAAGAGGGGAAGAGGGAAGGGGAGGGAAGAGGGGGAAGAGGGAAGGGGGAGTGGGGGCGAGGAAAGGTACGGGTAGAGGGGGGAAAGGAAAAGGGAGGGGGAAAAGGGAGGGGGAAGTGTGAGGGGGAAGTGGGAGGGGAAAGTGGGAGGGGAAAGTGAGGGGAAAGTGGGAGGGGAAAGTGGGAGGGGAAAGTGGGAGGGGGATGGGGAGGGGGAAGATTGAAGGGGGAAGGGGGAGCAGGGGTGAGGAGAGGTACGGGGAGAGGGGAAGGGGAAAGGGGGGAAGGGGAGAAGGGGGGAGAGGAGGAGGGAGGAGAGGAGGAGGGAGGAGAGGAGGAGGGAGGAGGGACTGGGAGAAAGGGGAACGGGAGAGCGAGATGGGAATGGGATCGGGGGAGAGGGGGAGGGAGAAAGGGAGGTGGACGAGGGAAGGGCAAAGGGGAAGGGGGAAGGGAAAGGGGAAGGTGGAAGGGGGAAAGGGGAGGGGGAAAGAGGAAAGGAGGAGGGAGGAGTAAGTGGGGTAAAGGAAGGGGAGGGGGAGAGGGGAAGGGGAAAGAGGAAGTGGGGGAGAGGGGGAGGGAGGAGGTGAACGAGGGAAGGGCATAGGGAAAGGGAGAAGGGGAGGGAAAGGAAAGGGGAAGTTGGAAAGGGGACGGGGAGGGGGGAAGGGGAAGGTGGAAGAGAGTGGGGGTTACCGGTAGTGGGAAAAGAGGATGTAGGAGTGAGTAGGGGAAGGGAGGGGGAAGGGGAGGGGAAAGGGGAGGGGGGAAAAGTGGGAAAATGGGAAGGGTGAAGTGGGGTGAGAGTAGAGGTCATGGGGAGGAGGAGGAGGAGGGGATTAGGACGCAAACTCAGCAAGTCAGGCTTCTTCAATAACCTCATCAACACCATGACGTCCTTAATGGTCTTTCTTCTGGCTAAACACGGATGAATCTATTCGACTTAGGAAGGCGGACTCTGTCCTGAAGAAGGTCTTAAGCAACGTCCACACGGTCGAGCACTGACCGCCGGGCACGAGGGCTTTGCTCGACAACGGGCAATTTCGTCAGGCAAATCATCAAACTGTCCGTTCCCGGCGCCATTTGCGGGCAGTGGATGGAGGGCTGACTTCGCTGCCTTACGCATGAGGTATGAGGTGCGTGCAATAGTTAGGCAAACCCGCTCCTGTACAGACCGAAGTTACAATTACTACCAGGTCAGCACATAGTACTAGTGTGTTCGGGTCTCGAACAGACGTGCTATTGGTTGCTATTGCTTTTCCTCATATTTGTCTCTTGCCTTTGTAGATATGGCTACACTTTCAGGAAAGGGAGGAAAAGAAAAGCTGCTTATGTTCATTCTCATGTAACTGCAAAACAATTGTTCATTTTCATCCTGTAAATCACGTAGGATTGTCACTTGAGTTTCCCATTAAATCACGTCTTTGTAACCACTCCCGGCATCATGCATCTCTCCGTGATCTTTTGTTTTTTTTTTTTATGCAGGCAGCAATTATAATGATGTAAAGTGCTACCTTCTTTACAAGTGTGGGACGCGGGCATTAGTCGGTTCGAGAACCCCCTTGGGGGTTATATGAATACCGTCCCGATTTGTATTTGATATGATGTTCTTCATCAGTGTGAATGCGTCACCGTTTTGACGATGTCATTCTTCTGGTCTCCGAGTGTCTCATAGTCTTTTTTTCTGCAGTTTGGGAAGGTTCTCTTGGACCTCTTAATGCCGCCGCGTCAACTCCGGTAGAGCTTGTGCCTGACAGAACATTGCCCTTACCCGGGCAAAAGTTCCGCAGACTCTGCCCGCGAAGTGTCACACACGGCTTGACGATGGTGGTTGGAGGTTAGTTGGCCGCAAGCAGGGGTTGGGGAGGGAGTGATTCAGTGCGGGGTACGATTAAACCATGGTTACAGCCATAGTTGTATAGAAGGTAGCATTTTACAGCATTATAATTTGCTGCCTGCTTTAAAAAGAAAAAGAAGAAATCACGGAGACATGTCTGGTACTGGGAAAGTGGTTACAAAGACGTGATTTGATGGGATGATCTTGTGACATTCCTACGTGTATTTGCAGGATGAAAATGAACAATTATTTTGCAATTACATGAGAATGAACATAATCAGCTTTTCTGTTCTCCTCTCGAAAGTGAAACCATATATACAAAGGCAAGAGACAAATATGAGGAAAAGCATAGCACCAATAGCACGTCTTGTCGAGAACTACACACTAGTACTAGGTGCGGACATGGTGGTAAAGGTAACTTCGGTCTGTACTGAGCGGGTTTGCTAACTTTGTTCGGACTTCACCTCGAGCGTTTGGCAGCGATGTCAGCCCTCCATCCACTGCCCGCAAATGGCGCCGGGAACGGACAGTTTGATGGTTTGCCCGATGAAATTGCCCGTTGTCGAGCAAAGCCTTCGTGCCCGGCGGACAGTGCTCGACCGTGTGGACGTGGCATAAGACAGACAGACACAGACACACACACACACACACACACACACACACACACACACACACACACACACACACACACACACACACACACACACACACACACAAATCTGACTGATCTAGCGCCCTGGTGACGTCATCGGAAACGTCTCACATTCGCTTAGTTGTGGGTTCGAATCCCGCACTCCTCTCCGTTTCCCAGCAGTGACTGTTTGACCTGTTCCGACAGCCTCTAAATACGGCAAAGGTGACGGTTTCAGCCGCGGCTACTCAGCGTCTCCTGGCGTAGGCTCCTCACTACCTATCTAGATTTAAGACCTAGAAATGCAAATATGAATTCTAAGAGGATTTTGTTTTGGTGAAGGATGAATGGTTTCAGTTTGAAAGAGCTTTGAGGAGGAGATGTCATCATAAATGTGACGGCACAATAGAGGAGCATGCTACTTGCTTTTGCTAGTTCGCTTGGTTAGAAATTACTTCGGTTACGATATATTCTAGACTTCCGTAAGAACATCTCAACAATGTGTCTAACATTCGTATTCTAGATTTAACTTCTCTTAGCTCGTCGTTCAGCTTCTCACTAAATGACGCAAGAGTAACTTGACACTTTTGGAATTTTGAAAAACTAAAGATCGTAACCGAAGTCATGGACTCAGAAATTTTCCTTACGAAGAGAGGCTTAGGCACCTTAACTTACACTCTCTGGAAAGACGCAGAGTGCGGGGTGATCTAATAGAGGTGTTCAAGTGGATCAAAGGCTTTAACAAGGGTGATGCAAACAAAGTCATCATATTAAAACAACAGGGCAGGACTCGCAGTAATGGTTATAAACTGGACAAATTTAGATTTAAGAAGGAAATAGTCAAGAATTGGTTTACTAATAGGGTGGTCGACGAATGGAATAGACTTAGTAACCATGTAGTAAGCGCTGAAACTATCAGTTGTTTTAAGAAACGGTTAGACAACTTTATGGATGGGGATGACAGGTGGTGATGGATACGGAACTGCCTAGTGTAGGCCTTATGGTCTCTTGCAGTCTCCTTCATTCTTTTGTTCTTATGTTATGTGAAGCCGTTTGTACTCAAACGAAGTAGCAAAAGGAAGTAGCATGCTAGCGAGATATGCTATGTGTGACGCCACCTTAACAAGAGGTCATTAAAGAAAGGAAATACAGAGCAGAATGAACAAAATGTTCTTCAGGTGTTGCTATTTGTTATCATAAATGAACTAACAGAGGTGTTCTAGACGCATATATTGATGAATGATAGATATGAAAGTATTCTAGATAAGGTTTCATTAACAGTCTCACTTAGATGAACGCTTTTAGATGATAGATAATTAAAGATAATAGTTATCCTAAGACTTGCCTAAAATAGTTATGTTACTTTATCATGTACAATTGTGTGTGTTTATGTGTGTTTGAGTGTGTGTGTATGTGTGTGTGTGTGTGTGTGTGTGTGTGTGTGTGTGTGTGTGTGTGTGTGTGTGTGTGTGTGTGTGTGTGTGTGTGATAGAGAGAGAGAGAGAGAGAGAGAGAGAGAGAGAGAGAGAGAGAGAGAGAGAGAGAGAGAGAGAGAGAGAGAGAGAGAGAGAGTAGAAATAAAGAATTAATAATTGGGTCACAATGATAAAAAAAACACCGATATAAACGAAAGAAAAAAAGTAGAGAGAAAGAGAGAGAGAGAGAGAGAGAGAGAGAGAGAGAGAGAGAGAGAGAGAGAGAGAGAGAGAGAGAGAGAGAAGAAGAGAGAAGAGAGCGAAAAGAGAGAAGAAGGAACGAAAAGAGAGAAGAGAGAACGAAAAGAGAGAAGAGAGCGAAAAGAGAGAAGAGAGAGCGAAAAGAGAGAAGAGAGAGCGAAAAGAGAGAAGACAGATAAAAAGAGAAGAGAGAGCGAAAAGAGAGAAGAAGAAGAGAGAGCGAAAAGAGAGAAGAGAGAGCGAAAGGGGTCAGATCAATGCGACGAATAGGAGCAACGACGCAGGTTGAAAGAGCGAGGAACATGTCATCTTGCGATCTCACTCCAAGAGGTCTTCGAGAGCCTCGATCTATTCCCCCCTCACCGAAGTCCTCTGGTTCTTGGACACTTTTCTCGACGAGCCAAGACACGCGAGCGCGATCCAATGCAGACACTGCGATCGACTCGCTCTGCAATCGCGTTAGTCTTGCAATCGCTGTGCAATACTGCAGACAGTCGTCGAGAATGTACCTGACAATACACTCGTGGGAGTAAAGAAGAGAACAACCACGCCTCCGATGGAGGAAGAGGAGGAGGGAGAGGAGGTGGGGGATGTGGAGGAGAAAGAGTAAAAGGATGAAAAAGAAAGGAGAGTTGGAAGGGAGGAAGAGGAAGGGAGAAGGATGGGGAGACAGAGGGATTGGAGAAGGAGGAGGAAGAGGAGGAGGAGAAGGAGTGAAAGAAGAAGAAGAAGAGGCAGAAGAAGAAGCAGAAGAAGAAGAAGAAGAAGAAGAAGAAGAAGAAGAAGAAGAAGAAGAAGAAGAAGACGAAGAAGAAGAAAAAGAAGAAGACGAAGAAGAAGAAGACGAAGAATAAGAAAAAGAAGAAGACGAAGAGGAAAACGAAGAAGAAGAAGAGGAAGAAGAAGAACAAGAAGAATGATAAGAAATAAGAGAAAAAAAAGAAGAAAGAAAAAGAAAAAGATGAAGAAAAAGAATAGGAAGAAGAAAATACGTAGCAGGAGTTGGTCAACATTACCAATACTATTTTTTTTTTTTTTTTTTTTTGTCCTTGAATCTTCTCCCAACCCTCCAGAGTTCTTCCTCCCTCCTTCATGCACCGTGACTTAATCTTTGTATATATAAAACGTAAAAAAACAAGAAGAAAAGCTCTCATTTTCTAAAACAAGCAAATTGTGACATTTTGTCAAAAGAGCGGCCAAATTTATCTTGCCCTCTCATTGGTTATTGTCAGTTTTTCTGAAGGCGAGAAGTTGAAAAAGGAAAGAAAACTTCTGTTTCTACCTCATTATGTAGACATTGAATAAGAGCCGAAAGCCGAGCACCCTACGAAGCAGTGGCGGGCGCAGCCGGTGGTTCGCATTTACTATTTTTTTTTTCACTGTCCAAGCTTTGTCCGAATCCTCTATTAGTGTCGCTTAGCTTCTTTGATATAATTCAGTTTCAACGTAAGGTTTTCAAACCAGTAAGTGCTTAGCTTTGTGTGTGTGTGTGTGTGTGTGTGTGTGTGTGTGTGTGTGTGTGTGTGTGTGTGTCTGTGTGTGTGTGTGTGTATGTGTGTATGTGTGAGATTCATTATGGTCTTGGATAACATATTTGTCTCGTGATCGACAGCTACTAATCTTCGGGATGAGAGCTCAAAGCTCAAATATTGCCCGATCTACAGGTAATGCTGTGACGTTATACACACACACACACACGCACCACCGTGTGTGTATGTGTATGTGTGTGTGTGTGTGTGTGTGTGTGTGTGTGTGTGTGTGTGTGTGTGTGTATGTGTGTGTGTGTGTGTGTACGTGTTTGTGCGTGAATGTACACACACACACACACACACACACACACACACACACACACACACACACACACACACACACACACACACACACACACACACACACACACACACACGGGACATCACGAGCATAGCTCCCCTTCCCCCATCCCCCCACACACACACAAACGCACACACACACACAAACGCACACACACACACACAAACGCACACACACACACACACACACACACACACACACACACACACGTTTGTGTGTGTGAGTTTGTATGTGTGTGTGTGTGTATGTGTGTGTGTGTGTGTGTGTGTGTGTGTGTGTGTGTGTGTGTGTGTGTGTGTGTGTGTGTGTGTGTGTGCGTGTGTGTGCGCAAGCTTGTGCTATGGCGCCATTCGATGGCAATAATGGTCATTGCACTACTTGGCTGGGTGGTCTATCGCATACATAATATGATGGCAATATTTTCGTCTCAAAAAAGTGTAAATTTTCGGAAGTGCACACCTACGCGATATAACAATAGAAATTCTAATATTGATTTTTTAATTATAATGCATCAACGTAATATACAATTTTCTTGGCGGAAATCAATAACAGAAAAAGTTGCTGAAAGTGATACACAAACGAACGTAGCCGCTGCGACTGCTTGAGACGCCATATTCGTTTTAATAGATGCGGAGGTAAAAAAAAATTAAAGTATGATAAATTCGTCTATTCTAACCTAACCTACCTAACATAACCTGCATTTAGTAATGCGGTACCCGTAATTCTGGGGCTCATCAGGGTCGTCGTTGTTGTCCTCGATATCCGAATCTATTAAAACACAGATGGCGTCTCAAGGAGTCGCCGTGACTTCGTTCGTGTATCGCTTTGAGCAACGTTTTCTAGGAGGTGCTAAGATGGGAGGGAGGGTGGAGGGGTGTGGAGTGTTTTCGGGGATGGAATGGGTGGGAATGATTTTATGCCTTGTCCTTTGTGGCTACCTCCCTGGTAAGGGGGAAAAAGCCTTGATATATGTATGTATGTATGTACCAATTTAAAAAATATATATTTAATTTTGTAATGCTATACCGCGTAGGTGTGCACTTCTAAAAAAAAAACTCAACAACGTAAGCAAGATACACGAGCAAACTCGAGAAATTTTGCAACTTTTCTCTTATGCATTATCTACATTGAATATAATGAAATTTTGTGGCAAGGAAATTGGTGAGCAGGGTTGAAGACTGGGTGATTCTGGGTGCCCGATTACGCTGTTGAACAGACTACGTGACCTAACCTAACCTCTCAGCGGGCCCAATTACCTGGGGTATCTTGTCATCTGTTGCATTCTAGCCTTAATTCAACCTAACTTCCTTATGGACTAACTAGATAGTTCGTAGCAAAGAACCTGTGACACATCTTAGAACTTACCTTCGGTACAATGTGAAGGGATTTGTCCAATAGTCTGGTGAGCACCAGCGAATCTTGTACTTCGGAGTTTATTTGTAAAACCAGTGATGGAAGAATTGGGTTTTAGGAACCAGGTGGTATGTGCTTAAAGGCTGTACTCACGATGTGTGCTTAAAACAAGCATTATGTCTCCATCAGTGCAGAGACTGAACATAGAATGAAAAAAAGAAAAGAAAAAAAAATAATTTGAGAAACGGATCGTACGTCATACTCTTATTTCCCTCAGAACCCAAACCCATCACTGGCTGGATAAAACAATTTAACACAACACTATTCGCGGTCACTACATCATTGGCACGAAATAATATTTGGGGAAGGACACTGTGGTCCTTCTAAAATCAATCAGAACACCAGTTTTCAGACACACGGAACGAAAATCACAAATATTTAGAATAAACGGCTACACTCGAAACAAACCATTTCAAGGCAAACTTGGCCGGCGCTCGTTCGAGTTTGTTTACGTTGTGAAGGAAAGCCCCGTGATTGGCTGAAACTGATCACGGGATTCAAAACAATTAGGTTATTGGCTGAGGCGGTAGTGTGTTCCATGTCGCCTCCGCAAGATGTCGCCTGTAAGCCCCCAAAAAAAAAAAAAAAAAAACAAACAGACATTTGTTGCTGTCTAACGAAAATAAAATTAATTTTCCTTTACTGCATAATAAAAACAGGAGGTGCTAAGATAGGAGCGAGGGAGGAGGGTGGAGGGGAGTGGAATATATGGGAAATTAAATGGGTGGGAGTGATTTCTATGCCTTTTTCTTTTTGGCTACCCCCCGTGTAAGGGGGAAAAAGCCTTTGCTATATGTATGTATGTATGTATGTATGTATGTATGTATGTATGTATGTATGTATGTATGCATAAGAAAAATCCTACAGAAGAATTATGCACTTTTTTCTCACTTTCCAAGAAGGTTGGATATTCCCTGGACAAATTTCAGGTAGGACACTTAAGATCCTTCATGAAGAACGAAACTATGGATAAACGTCAAAGACAAATACATTACAGAGAAAACGGAAAAAAGTGACGTCACCCATTTTATTTAGCTGCATCCGGAGTTGGTCAGAATAAAATCTATAAACTCGTTACCAGAATCAAAGGGGGTGGAGGGAATATTCCTTTAGCTGAATAAAATTGCTCGGCGCCAGACATGAAAAATTCTGCGTTGAAATATCCACATCAAAGAGTTTGTGAATTAAGACGGACTTAACCCAGTGGCCTCTCAAGAAACTTCCTTCAGAAGGGGTGTATTCACCTTGGTCTTTGGATCACGTGTTGGACTCGTGATCGACAGCTGTTTCCCTTCCGGAAGAGAGCTCAGAGCTCGTATGACCGATCTATGGGTAATGCTGTGACCTTGCACTCGTACACACACCCAACTCCCCCCCCCCCCACGAGCTACTTCCTTCCCAGAAGAGAGCTCAGAGCTCATATATGACCGATCTATGGATAATGCTGTGACCTTACACGCACACATACACCCAACTACGCACCCACGAGAGTTGGAGTAATGACTCGTAGCACATCGATACTGAAATTAGTTCAGCCCTGGGTGGGATTCGAACCCGGACCGTCGTAGTGGCGGCCGCAATCGCTACCACTGCGCCGTTATGTCGTGTGTGTTTGTTTAACTAGCTGTATTTGCTTAGTTGTATTTTACGGGAAGAGAGTTATGCTCGTATCTTTCAGCATCAAGTTTGATCTTAAATTCTTGTATAATTTTTGCATTCACTCTTTCCTAATTCAATTTTTTCCAGATATCTACCACTCAGTGTGGGAAGATATTCTTTTTCGGATCTCTTCTGTAACTATCCTTTCTTATTTTATTTTTTCATGTCCTCTTGTTTTTCTTTTATCTCACTTTAGTAAATCCTCTCTATCAAGGACTTCCATCCCTTTCATAATTCCATAGATGGTTAGTAGATCTCCTCTTTCTCTTCTTTGTTCCAGGGTTGGTAGTTCGAGTTTGTCCGATCTTTGTTCGTATGTTAATTTGGAAAGCATAGGAGCCAACTTTGTCGTTGCTTTTGAATTCTGTCTAATTTCTTTATGTTCTTTTTAGTACTGGGTGTCCATAGTGT
>NC_134820.1:34718320-34728320 GCF_046742065.1 Oratosquilla oratoria | reverse complement strand
CAGGCTGTTGAAAAAATGCATGTAACCGAGATAAGCGGGGTTAAGAGACAGAGAGAAGTCCCACAGCTGAGCAGAATCTATGAGGTCTTGATGCCTTGAGACTGAGGGTGACTTGTAAACACGCGTGAGGTGACAATGAGGCGTGTAACAGCCCCTGACAGCGGTCCCATTGACCTTCTCAGTATGGGGTCCCTTAGGGATCGCAAGAAGGCCATCCGACACCATCCACACACCCCTGAGGAGGTCCTGAGGAAGCTAATTTTTTTTTCGTTCTTTCTTTATCTATTTGTTTATTATTATTTTTTTTACCTTCATCTAGAGCTTCTTCTTTTCCTCCTCCTTCTCTTCCTTCTTCTTCCTCTTCCTATTCTCCCTCGTCTTTCTCTTCCTCCTCTTCTTCCTTCATCTCTATCTCTTCCTACTACTCTTCCTCCCCTTCCTTTTTCTCTTATTCTAGCTCCTCCTCTTCCTTTTCTTTTCCTCTTCTTCCTCTTTTTCTTCCCCCCTCTTCTTACTCTTCCTTCTCCTTACCTCCTTTCTTCTCTTTTTCTTCCTCCTCTTCCTACTCCTCTTCCTCTACTTTTCTTTCTCCCCTCCTCCTCTCCTTTCTCTCCCTCCTCCTATTCCTTTTCTCTTCTCCTTCTACTCCTCTTCCTCTTCCCTTTTCTCCCCCTCTTCCTCCTTCACTCCTCTGTTAGTCAATTTCATCCAGTGGAAAGGAAACCAGAGGACTCTAGAAAGATCAGTTCGAATCTCGTCTAGTCCATCATCACTCGAGAAGAACACTGACCCGCCCTTTGTGCCTCTCCTCAAAGCCTTCCCCTTGCTCGCTCTCGAGATCCCGAGGGTGGCATGACCCCACGAAGCAAGTGACACTTACGGGAGTTCCTCCGAAGGCACAGAAGTCTCTCGTCATATCTCAAATGAGCAACCTCCTCCTGGCGTCTGACAGCGACGACCTCGAACTCCCGAGTTCGAAAAAAGAGAAAACGGGTTCTTCGGGATCTTAGGCCCAAGGGGTGAGCCAGCCCCCAGCTGTCGACACCTTCGGTCCAGACGCCCCCCCCCTCCCCCCCACAATCTTCCTCCCCGGTTCCTCCCCCACCTCACCCCGCCTCCGGAAAAAGGGACGTTCCGTGTCGGAGGAACATTACCGGAATAAGGGGCGTGCCCTGAACTTCGAGGGGCAGCTCCATTTGTCCTCTTGTCCAGGACCTGTCCGCTAACAGGGCGTCTTTGTGCTAGCTAGGACTAGGGGAGGAGGTGGAGGTGCTGGATGCAGCAGTGGTGGAAATGAAGGTGGTGGTTGTGGTGGTAGTGGGGGTGGTAATGGTAGTGGTGGAAATGATGGTGGTGGTATAGGAGGTGGTGATGGATGTGGTGGTTGTGGTGGAGGAGATGCTATAGGAGATACTAATGGCGATGGTGGTAATGGTGGTGGGGGAGATGATGGTGATTGTGGCAGATGTGGTTGTGGTGGTAGCGAAGGAGGAGGACTAATGGAGGAGTAAAGGGAGTAATTGGAGGAGGAGGAGGAGGAGGGTGGGGGGCGAAGAGGAAGAGGAGAAAAGGAGAAAAGAAATGTGCAGATTTATCTTTATTTTTACCAATCTCTTCTTTCCACTCTTTCCCTTTTCATTGTGTCATTAACCTCATTTTCATTTTCATAAATTTCCTCCTCCTCCTCCCCTCCTCCTCCTCCTCCTCCTTCTTCTTCTTCTATTACTCTTTCCCCTCCTGTCTTTCCTTTTGTTCGTGTCTCCTCTTACTCTTTTCCTTCTTTTCCCTTTCCTCTTCCTCTTTATTTACCTTCTACTTTTCAGAACTCAACAACCCAACAACTCTCTTCTCTCTTTTCTCTTCGTGAAGTTTTATTCTTTTGTTTTTGGCTCTCTCCTTTCTTTTCCGCATCCACCTCTTACTCCTCCTTCTCTTCCTCCTTCTTCTCCTCCTCCTCCTCCTCCTCTTCCTCCTCCTTCTCCTCCCCTCCTCCTCCCTTTCCTCTACAGTCACCACCTCCTCCTCCTCCTCTTCCTCTTTCTTCTCCTCCTCCTCCCCTCCTCCTCCTCTTCTTCCTCCTCCCGTCCTCCTCCTTCTCCTGTACCCTCTTCTCCTCCTCGTCATCCTTCCTCTCCTCTTCCTCCTCCTTCTCCTCTTCCTCCTCCTCCCCTCCTTTTCCTTTTCCTCTATCCTCTCCTCCTCTTCCTCCTCCACCACCTCCTCCTCTCCTTCCTCCTTCTTCTCCTCTACTCTCTATTTCTCTTCCTCCTCCTCTTCCTCCTCCTCCTCCACTTCCCCTTCCTCTTCCTCCTACTATTCCTTCAACGCCTTGTACGAAACTTTCTTTCCCTACTGTACTGCCAAATCAAGAACCCAATTACGCATTTCCTGTATCTCCTTCTCTTCCTTCTTCCCCTCCTCCTCCTCCTCCTCCTCCTCCTCCTCTTCCTCCTCCTCCTCTTCCTCCTCCTCCTTGTCTTCCTCTTAACCTCCTCCTCCTCCTTCTTCTCCTCCTCCATCCAAAGAGAAAAGGAAAGACAGTACTTCAACATCGGTCTTGCCCCCCCCCTAAGTTGATCTTCACTCTTAGAAACGCACACACACACACACTCACACTTACACACACACGCACGCACGCACGCACACACACACACGCACACACACACACACACACACACACACACACACACACACACACACACACACACACACACACACACACACACACACACACACACACACACACACACACACACACACACACTTCTAAAAGTACAAATGTACATTCTTGTATTTTCCCACCCTTTCTAGTTCGATATAACTCTCTCTCTCTCTCTCTCTCTCTCTCTCTCTCTCTCTCTCTCTATATATGCTTTAATAAAGTAGTAGCCTCTGTTTATTTTGGTTAGGGTTAAGTGTTAAAGTTAGGTGGGGCATGGTGTGGTAACACGCCATTACTGTAGTGTCCCCTTAACGCGCATAGCATTTTTGTGACATAAAAATTACTATGATTAAACAAACCATTGTATGTGCTCTGCTCATAAATATTATATATACTTATGAAATTAATGTTGCCACAAACTATGATAGCCTTTGTAATGTGAAAGCATGTAAATGTACATTGATTGTATAATTCTACCAAATGTTGAAACATTAGTTATTTCTATTTGATTTTATTGCGGGCGGAAATACAATAAACGAGTCCAAAGTTATTCGAAGTTTGTTTCAATTCTTCTCTTACGGCCGAGTATCGATCACCATGTAGTGTTAACAATCCACTACAATGGTTAGGTTAAAGATTATTCACGAATTCATCCTAGGTTTTTGCAGATAGGTCCCTGTAACCGTATATATTCTGAAACCTTATCACCTAAGGTACTTGGATAATAATCCTTCATTTATCTGTTTGTTTGTTTGTTCACGAACTCCTCCTAGGGTTTTGGAGATAGACCCCCATAACCATATATCTTCTGATACCCTATCACTCCAGGTACTTGGATAACTATATTTCATTTAGAAATATATATTTTGGTTAAGGTTAAGGGTTAAAGTTAGGAGGGGTATGGTTAGGTTAGGGATTATTCACGAACTCCTCCTAGGTTTTTGCAAATAGACCTCTAAAACCACATATATTCTGAAACCTTATAACCCAAGGTACTTGGATAACTATCTTTCATTTGTCTGTCTGTTCGTTTGTTTGTTTGTTTGTTTGTTTGGTCACAAACTCCTTCTAGACCCCCATAACCATATATATTCTGATACCCTATCATTCCAGGTACTTGGATAACTATATTTCAATAGAATTTTTTTTTTAGGGTAATGTGGCTCGTATATATATATATATATATATATATATATATATATATATATATATATATATATATATATATACATATATATATATATATATGTGTGTGTGTGTGTGTGTATATATGTTATATAAGTATATATATATATATATATATATATACATATGTATACATTTATATTTATCTATCTCCTACTCCCTTTCTCTCATCCATATCCACCTTGCCCATCCTCACCAGTTTGCAATAAAATCCTACATCCATGCTATCCATCCTTTCACTTTTTTTTCCTTTTTCTTTTTACTCGTTTTCCTTTTCAACTCTCATTTATTGTTTTTTTTTCTGAGTTACCCTATGGCTTTCTTCCTTTTTCCTCCTTTCCTCTCTTTTACTCTTTTCTTCTCCCTTCCTCCTCCTCATCCGCCTGCCATCATCCGTTTGTATGCCTTCATGATCCTTCATCCGCTATCCGATGCCCTTCATTCGTCATCCGTCGACCCCCATCCGTTCATCTCCTTCCGTCTGTCATCCGCTTCGTCATCCGTCTTCTAAGGTTAGAATCACACTCATCATTAAAACTCTTTGTCACGCTGATGATGGATTTTCGAATTTTTCTCTTAATCCATCAAGACACTGAGAGCTGTTTTTAGCCAAGACGCAAAAATTTATCTTTAGTAAAATTATGTCAACTGACACTCATCCCAATTTTTTTTAATCTACCTGCGGGACATCACCTATTGCATTAATTACCTTAATGCGTTAATTAACGTCAATGAGTTAATTACTGTTAATCTGAGTGAAGTGTTTCGTTAACCAGATTAAAGTTGAAATAGTAAGTTAACTTTGATTTTCTTCTAACTTTGCTTCATTTCTTTTTGCATCAACACAATATCATATGCTATTCTCATTATTACTAGATAAGGTGGCCACTGCCTACTTAGAATGCAAACAACATTGCAAATTTACTCAACCTCGGCCTCTACTTCCTCCTCCTACCTTCCTCCTCTACTCTCTCCTCTTCCTCCTCCTCCTCCTCCTCCTCCTCTTTCTCCTCCTCCCCTCCTCCTCCTTTCCTTTACCCTCTACTCCTCTTCCTCTTCCCCTTCTCCTCCCTTTCCTTTACCCTCACCTCCCCCTCCTCCTCTTCCTCCTCCTCCTTCTCATCTTTCTCCTCCTCTTCCTCCTCCTCCCCTCCTCCTCTACTCTCTCCCCTTCATCCTCTTCCTCCTCCTCCTCTTCCTCCTCCTCCCCTCCTCCTCCTTTTCCTCTACCCTCTACTCATCTTCCTCCTCCTCCTCCTCTTCCTCCTCCTCCTCCTCCTCTTCCTCTTCCTCCTCCTCTTCCTCCTCCTCCTCCTCCTCCTCCTCCTCCTCCTCCTCTTCCTCCTCCTTCTTCTCTTCAACCCTCCTCATCACACAATATCATACTACAACTTTTTTTTTTACTTTTTTTATTCTTGTCTTTCTTTTTATTATTCTAGTCTTTATCCCCCTTCTTATGTTTTACTCTAGTCTTTTTCCAGACGATTTTATTCAATTTACGAAAATCAATATAGAGGTTAAAACTCCGTTTCGCTTAACACGTGTGGTGAAAATAGTTCTCATAAATATTTTGGTCGTCGCCAGGCGATTTTATTCAGTTAAGGGAAAGAAATCCTATAAGATCCCATTCTTAACGAATGACGTCATCACATGTAAATGACGTCATCATATATAAATTACGTCATCGTATATCAATAAAGTCATCATACATCAATGACGTCATCATATATCAATGACGTCATCATATATCAATGACGTAAGTATAGAGTAAACGTCATCAATACTTCGCGACTTTTGGCAGATGGTAGATCGACATTTATAAGCCGGGTCCATACTTGTTGCATATCCATGTATCGTATCATCTTTGCGTACCACCAAGTGATACAATACAGTGCAACAGGGTATTGTACCCACTTGTTGCGTATCCGTATACAGCAGGCGGATACGTAACAAGTGGGTACAATACTCCCCTCCTCCTCTTCCTCCTCCTCCTTCTCCTCTTCCTCCTCCTCTTCCTTCTCCTCTTCCTCCTCCTCCCCTCCTCCTCTACTCTCTCCTCTTTCTCTTCCTCTTCCTCCTCTTCCTCCTCTTCCTCCTCCTCCCCTCCTCCCACTACCACTACCACTAGGTGGTAGGCTGCGCTACACCCCATATGCCAACAACTTTGATACCTCATCGACGATTACTTATTATTTTATTTAAATTTTTGCCAGAAGGTGATCACTGTTTTTTTTTTTTTTGTTTTTTTTGTATCACCCGCACTAATGGGTGATAAACTACAAATGATTCCTTCAGTTATGATTCTAGAGTGTCCTGTGTGTCACTAGTACTCTGTACATAGCTACACTTGTACTAGGTTTGACGCTCCTTGAGCGTAATAAATTGATTAAAACAACAACAACTAAGTGGTACGCAAAGATGATACGATATATGGAAATGCAACAAGTGTGGACGCGGGTTTAGGAAGGATTATAAGCTTAGCGGACAAATTCAGAATGAGGTTAGATGAAGTCGCTAAGTTACATTTTAGGTCGAATAGGGTCAGTTTAGGTCAGAGATTAAAAAGATGTTTATGGCTGGGAGAGGTGATGATAGATTTTGTTCTCTGACAAAAAAAAAAAAAAAAAATTATCTCACGGCAATATCGTTAACAAATAATTTGAAATTAAATTACTTAAATTTGAATTAAAATTCTCTTAGGTGAAACATATATATATACTCCAAAATTTCTTATAATTTTTCTTTTTTATTTCGAAAAAAAAAAATAAAACAAACTAAACGCGAAAATACAATTATGACAAGCCTTGAGACAATCAAAATGATTTCTGCCTATTATGCATTAACCAATAAACTAAAAATCCCTTTCCACCTTATAGAGAGGGTAGCCCAGCTAAGGTACATAGGTGTAAATAATGAAAACAGAAGTCCAGTTCATTAAGCTGAACGTTTGAACATTAAGTTCAAACACATAAGGCAAAGTATGTCGCTTTATGTTATTGTGCGACAGAATGTTCAATTATGTTGTTCAGCGTCTCGGCATCTGTCTGTTGGAGCAAGTGGAAGAGATCAAAGGGCTTGCTAACTGATCCTGACACTTGATAGAACTGAAGAGACAACAGCCGAAGCTCTGTATATAATTTACAAAGGAATACACAGGCCAACATACAGAAACTTGTACGAGGAGAATCATATATATATATATACGTATATATATATATATATATATATATATATATATATGTGTGTGTGTGTGTGTATATATATATATGTTTTATAATATATATGTTTATGTATATATATATATATATATATATATATATATATATATATATATATATATATATATATATATATATATTACAAAGGATTACAAAGGCGGAGCATGCCGACAGGAGACCGTTTGGTCCATAACTAGGTCGGATGAAAAAAATATATATAATGATGATAAATAGATGAATAAATAAATAAATAATAAAATGATGTAAACAGTAATAAATAAACCAATCCATATGTACATTTGAATAATAAACAAACAGGTAAATAGTAAATAATAATAGATTGACCTATAACTAATAATAAATGAGAATCAAGCAAATAATGATAAACAAACAGACAAATGATAACAAAACAAATAAACAAATAATATAAGATAAATGGCAGTCATTACAGCATTTTGCTTGGGTGTTTATCATCTAAATGATTCTTAAAGCTTCGAATTTTGAACAATCGCGACATTCTCAAGTGTGCGGACTGTAACAGGAAGTCCAGTAGGTGATTTCCGAGCCTTCCTACGATCCTCTACGCTTCCATAGGCTTCAAAACGTCGTACCCACTTGAAAAATTTGACTCTTGTCTGGGTAATGGTTGAAATCGAATGGACGCCTACACACACTCTCTCTCTCTCTCTCTCTCTCTCTCTCTCTCTCTCTCTCTCTCTCTCTCTCTCTCTCTCTCTCTCTCTCTCACACACACACACACACACACACTGCTCGATTCCCCGGCCGGGCGGAGACAAGTTGGGTTTGTCTCCTTTCACGTGTAGCCCCTGTTCACCTAGCAGCGAGTAGGTACGGGACGTTAGTCAAGGAGTTGTGACCTTGCTGTCCCGGTGTGTGGAGTGTGAGTGGTCTCAGACCTACCCAGAGATCTGCTAATAATGAGCTCTGAGCTCACTGCCGTAGGGTGGTGTCTGGCTGTCTCGAAAAGAGGCTGCAGCAGATCCGAGGTGAATACACACAGCTGATGAAACTCCCCGTCGACGTCAAAGGTTTCAAAATATTTCTTTAGTTCCAGAGGCCTAAAGAGACCATCCCACTGATGCACAACGACGTCGAGGTCGAAGGCGAGCTCGATGCAGTTCCTTCTAGCTTTCGCTAGGCGATTTTATTCAGCTGAGGGAAATATCCCGATCCTCCCGGATCAACCAAAGAGCTCCTGACGAAACTTCGATGTCCACTGTAAGAATGACCTCTTTTTCTTTCTTAGGTCCGCGCGGACTTGGCAATGGTAATCTTCACGCAAAATATCCGCATTGAATACAGCCCGTTTTTCATGGGCTCTCGCGGACATGGCATGGTAATGGCAACGGTAATGGTAATGGCAACGGTAATGGTAATGGCAACGGTAATGGTAATGGCATGTATGGTATGGTAATGGTGTTCGCTGTCCTATCGCTCCTTCGGCCTTGGGATCTTGAAGAGAAAAGCAAAATATAACAAACATCTTGACGGCGAGCGGTTCCTTCTAGTCCTTCTACGACTACGCAAGTCGTGGAGGGGCACTACCCCTCCAGCCTCGCCCCGGCGAAGTCCCCTTGCCTTGGCTTCGCCGGGCCTAAGGAACCCGCTCGGCTCGGGACGGGGGATGCCTACCTTGCATACTCAGTATGGCATATTATCCCCTTCCTGTCGCTTCCTCGCGCCTGTTTCGCCGTGTCCGGAGGTCGTCGTTCCCGCGTCGTCGTCGTCGCAAAAGGTCTCGAAGGGGTGCCCGGTCTTCTCGGTCGAAGTAGCTTCTGCCGGACACGATCGTCCCGAAGTCCGAGCGGAGAGGTCTACTTGGCTCGACCTCGGGCGGCGACGACGCAGATGAGGAGGAGAATGCAAGAGCCACAATGCAGACACGACACGCACACGCATAACATATGCACGACACACAGACACACACACACGACTCGATGGCGCAGTGGTAGCGATCGCGGCCGCCAGTACGGTGGTCCAAGTTCGAATCCCGCCCAGGGCTGAAATAGTTTCAGTATCGCTGTGCTGCGAGTCGTTACTCTAACTGTCGTGGGCGGGGATTTGGGGTGTATGCGTGTAAGGTCACAGCATTACCCATAGATCGGTCATATATGAGCTCTGTTTATATATATGTTTATGTATATATACATATATATATATATACATATATATATATATATATATATATATACATATATATATATATACATATATATATATATACATATATATATATATATATATATATGGTGGCGTCCACATCACAAACGACCGTTTTGCTACACAGGCTAACAGGTAATTGGCTACTAGAACAAGCCACCTCGCCGATCTCAGCGACTATTGTTAGGAACGCACCAGGACGGCAACCCTTCAGGTAACGAGGCGATCGCTAATTGGGCGATCGGAGTGTCGCGTGATCCCAGAGCACTATATAACCCATGTCACTTACTCAATAAAGATAATAACAACGTCGAGACTGTACAAATTCAAACCAGGCTTAATGACCATCTTATGAGTCGATAGCCTTAAAAAAAAAAAAAAAAAAAAAAAAAAAATATATATATATATATATATATATATATATATATATACATACATACATATACCAAGGCCTTTTCCCCCTTACAAGGGAGGTAGCCAAAAAGGGAAAGGCATAAAATCATTTCCACCCATTCCATCCCTGAATACACTCCACACCCCTCCACCCTCCCTCTTATCTGAGCACCTCCTGGATGACGGGTCATCCCTGCACCTTGTCCACTGCCCTGAGTCAGAAGTCGAAGACACACACAAAAAAAAGAAAAGAAAAAAAAAACTTTAAAGACAGAGGCATTCATTCCTTACCACCTTCGATCCCTCGACCACGTAGTCTACCTAAGTGGCGCTCGCTACATTGGCGACTCTGATATGGACA
>NC_134820.1:34705820-34710820 GCF_046742065.1 Oratosquilla oratoria | reverse complement strand
ACAATTGCTCCCAAAGCACATGAGGAAATAAAGACCATATAAGGACGGAGGCTTTATTAGTACGACGTTTCGTTTATTACACCTTTATCACGTATGTAGACGAAGGACTCCTCTTATTTCTCCCCATTTCATATTTGTTCGTCTATGGTGAACAAATGTCCTGCACACAGACAATTGCTCCCAAAGCATGTGAGGAAATAAAGACCATATAAGGACAGAGTCTTTATTAGTACGACGTTTCCTTTATTACACTTTCATCACGTATGTAGACGAAGGACTCTCCTATTATTTCTCCCCATTTCATATTTGTTCGTCTGTGGTGAACAAATATCCTCCACACAGACGAAGGACTCTCCTCTTATTTCTCCCCATTTCATATTTGTTCGTCTGTGGTGAACAAATGTCCTGCACACAGACAATTGCTCCCAAAGCACAATAGGAAATAAAGACCATATAAGGACGGAGTCTTCATTAGTACGACGTTTCGTTTATTACACCTGTATCACGTATGTAGACGAAGGACTTTCCTCTCATGTCTCCCCATTTCATTTTTGTTCGTCTGTGGTGAACAAATATCCTGCACACAGACAATTGCTCCCAAAGCATTTAAGGAAATAAAGACCATATAAGGCCGGAGTCTTCATTAGTACGACGTTTCGTTTATTACACCTTTATCACGTATATAGGCGAAGGACTCTCCTATTATTTCTCCCCATTTAATTTTTGTTCGTCTGTGGTGAACAAATATCCTGCACACAGACAATTACTCCCAAAGCACATGAGGAAATAAAGACCATATAAGGCCGGAGTCTTTATTAGTACGACGTTTCGTTTATTACAGCTTTATCATGTATGTAGACGAGGGACTCTCCTCTTATTTCTCCCCATTTCATATTTGTTCGTCTGTGGTGAACAAATATCCTGCACACAGACAATTACTCCCAAAGCACATGAGGAAATAAAGACCATATAAGGCCGGAGTCTTTATTAGTACGACGTTTCGTTTATTACACATTTATCACGTATGTAGACGAAGGACTCTCCTCTTATTTCTCCCCATTTCATATTTGTTCGTCTGTGGTGAACAAATATCCTGCACACAGACAATTGCTCCCAAAGCATGTGAGGAATTATAGACAATATAAGGAAGGAGTCTTCATTAGTACGACGTTTCGTTTATTACACCTTTATCACGTATATAGGCGAAGGACTCTCCTATTATTTCTCCCCATTTAATTTTTGTTCGTCTGTGGTGAACAAATATCCTGCACACAGACAATTGCTCCCAAAGCACAATAGGAAATAAAGACCATATAAGGACGGAGTCTTCATTAGTACGACGTTTCGTTTATTACACCTGTATCACGTATGTAGACGAAGGACTCTCTCTCTTTATTTCTCCCCATTTCATTTTTGTTCGTCTGTGGTGAACAAATATCCTGCACACAGACAATTGCTCCCAAAGCATTTAAGGAAATAAAGACCATATAAGGCCGGAGTCTTCATTAGTACGACGTTTCGTTTATTACACCTTTATCAAGTATATAGACGAAGGACTCTCCTCTTATTTCTCCCCATTTCATATTTGTTCGTCTGTGGTGAACAAATGTCCTGCCCACAGACAATTGCTCCCAAACCAAATGAGAACGGAGTCTTTATTAGTACGAAGTTTCGCTTATTATACCTTTATCAAGTATATAGACGAAGGACTCTCCCCTTACTTCTCATTTCATATTTGTTCGTCTGTGGTGAACAAATGTCCTGCACATAGACAATTGCTCCCAAACCATATGAGGCCGGAGCCTTTATTAGTACGACGTTTCATTTATTATACCTTATACGACGTTTCATTTATTATACCATATAAGGACGGAGTCTTTATTAGTACGACGTTTCGTTTATTACACCTTTGTCAAGTATATAGACGAAGAAATCTCCCCTTATTTCTCCCCAATTTCATATTTGTTCGTCTGTGGTGAACAAATGTCCTGCACACAGACAATTACTCCCAAACCATGTAAGGACGGAGCCTTTATTAGTACGACGTTTCGCTTATTACATCTTTATCAAGTAAATAGACGACTCTCCCCTTACTTCTCCTCATTTCATATTTGTTCGTCTGTGGTGAACAAATGTCCTACACAAAGACAATTGCTCCCAAAGCATGTGAGGACGAAGCCTTTATTAGTAGGACGTGCCATTTATTACACCTTTATCAAGTAAATAGATAAAGGCCCTTCCCCTTATCTCTCCCCTTTCGCATTTGTATATCGGCGGTGAACAAATGCCCTGCACACAGACATTTGCTCCCAAATATTTTTAACCTTTCCTTGGCTCCAATGATCTCCCTCCGTTTCCCCGGATCGTCCTGTTTATTCTCAAATACCACGACTATGTACTTGATAGTACAGTACAGTACTTGATACTACAGTACAGTACTCGATAGTACAGTACAGTACTATATAGTGCAGTACTATATACTGTAACAAACGAAACTACTAATAAAGGCTCCGTTCCCACATGTTGTTTATTTTGATATATATGCTAATATCCCACGTTTTTATCTAAACTCCATTCCTAAACCACTTTGTTTCCTCTCTCATGCACCCTACCAGTTTGCCTTTACCTTAAAGTGCTCTTCCCCCATTAAACTTATCTTCATGACACTGTACTTCTACTCATCCTGTCAATTGCCTTTTTTAAATCTACGAAATATATATATACTTATCCTTCCCTCCATCTGCGTACGCGTAACCAACTTGTTCAGCGTCTGAACTTGATTCTCACCCAGAACTGAAATAATTCCGGCATCGCTGCTCTGCGAGTCGGTACTTCAACTCTCGTGGGCGGGAAGTTGGGTGTTGGTGTATGTGCGTGTAATATCACAGCACATATGAGCTCTGAACTCTCATCCGGGAAGGTAATAGATGTCGACCACGGGTCTAACATGTGATCCAAGGCTATGATGACTCACTTCAATCAATCATACTCTTTTCTACATCTACTCTATCCTTTTGTCAATCTCTTCGTCAATTCTATTATCCTCTACCATCCACTTTCCCCGTAAATTCCATTCTACTCAGTAAGAACATCTCGATCACAATGACGTCAGTTCTTGTCTTTCCATTTCCATCGTTGACTTCAAACTACTCCATATTCTACTCTATTTGTTTTATCAATTTATCAACCACAAATATTCACATTACTTCAAGAGACTTAATACAATTCCCTACACAGTGGTCCACATTAATCTGACATATTGACTAAATATTGTGAACTTTGATTTCCAAAGTATACACTTGTTTGTGTAGTTCTTTTTTAAGCCACTGTACATAAGATAGTCCCCCATCTATAAATCACTATCCAAGCCCTATCTTTTGCCGCTGACCTCTGATAAGTATAGAATCGCCTGATGTGGACGTATAACGATAAACAAAGTATGTAATCAAGTCACATGGATCAGTCTGGGGTTTCATAAATGCGGTTTAATTCCGGTGTCACACTTTGCGGCGGTGCCGGATGCGCCCAGATTATGGACAAGTTCAATTAAATTAATAAAAATCACCTGACGACGGCCAGAAATTCAGGTAATGACCACCATCTCCCCCTGGTTCGAATATTCTCATTACCTTTCGAGCAGAACTGGGCGCGTTCCTCGGTGCGTTCCTCGGTGCGTTCCGTTTTAGTTTGGCCGCGGTTAGCGTTCCTAAGCTATTAAAGCAATATAGGTGCCGGTATAGTATGTGACCTACCTTTTGGATGTGGCATACGAAAATTTTCCTTGGTATAGTATGAGGCCTACAGGACTTTTAATTCGCTATGAACCTGTCTCTTAAGCTTTAATAGTTCGGGAGCGCTAACCGCGGCCAAACTAAACCGGAACGCACCGAGGAACGCGCGCAGCTCTGCTTACGAGTCTAATGACTTATAAAGGAGAATGCTATGGCTAACAACAAGCCGCAACGTCCAGACAATGTGACACCAGCCTTAGATGTAATGTCAGCATAAACCTCCGCCTATATATTCGTCAAATACAATCAGGATAAAAGTAATATACGGCGAGAAATGTTTGAAAGTACCAATACACAATAACTCTTGTCAATGGACATCACATTAAATCTGATTTCATTATTTCCCCCTTAGGTTTCTTATCGGAACGTCATTGTCATTACTGTTCGCGTGTAAAGAATGAGCTCATGATGTCATTATCTTCGTTTCTGATTGGCCTTCCTATATTAGTTCCCTGATAACATTTCACAGTCCCTCTTTACGGTGCTTTATGGTAATTATAGACATGAATCCTGGATAACATGCAAAAGAGGATCACTCCATATCAGATATGAAATGACTGATGTCAGAATATGACGTTAAGCACCATCAACCACTGACCTTGCATATATTCTATTCTCGCAAAACACAGAGATTTTCTTCGTTTCAGGGAAGAACCCCAGATTGAAGAAGACCTCAGTTGTCCGGGACCCCCTTTCGTGTGGGAATCTGTCCTCCATAGTAGGAAGATTGTCCAGTGTCTTCCAGAACTATATCGATATAGTCCACCTAAAGCGACCAATGCCGTCCTAAATTATTAACTTCCGTTGTATATGTACGTCAATACCTTTCATAAAGCTGGATTCGTCTGCTATTAACCATTGATATTGCTATAAATCTGAATTTATATCCTTCGTCCTGCTTATATCCCGCATTTACATAGTAAATCTCAATGCTGAACGTTGTTTTTTGGGACTGAATGATCGTGATGGAATAAATGTTTATTACCTCAGGTTGTCTCCGTTGGTATTGGACAACACGGCATGACGCCAACTTATTACAAACCCGACAGAGGTTAGTCTACACTAGATGAATGTTTTCCTCTTGTTTGTTGCATGCTGATGACATGTGTGGATGAATGCTATGGTCAGATTCTTTTCAACCGAAAGTATTCTCGAGAATAACGAATGCATAAGAATGCTGTATGCCTTGACAAGCAAAACGTCAATAAT
>NC_134820.1:34685820-34688320 GCF_046742065.1 Oratosquilla oratoria | reverse complement strand
TTTGTAACTTTATTCCGGCTGATATCGTCAAGAACTAGTTTACCATTAGACTGGTTAACGAATGGAATGGACTTAGTAACTATGTAGTGAGTGTCGATACAATTGGTTTAAAGAGACAGACAACATGGGGATGACAGGTGGTAATGGGCATGGAACTTCCTAGTGTAGGCCTTGTGGTCTCTTGTAGTCTCCTCCATTCTTACGTTCTTATTTTATTTGGTCAGGGGACACTTACTGCACAGTGGATAGGTTAGGTTAGTATGAGACGATGGGGTTATGAAATTTAAAGCCTAACCGCTCTTCAGCTGAGACCGACAGCTTATCGACCAAGATCTTTCACCCTGGAGGGGGGGGGGTTGTGTCCTCTCCACACCAAGGGTACATTTGTCTTCTTCAGGGTGCACATTTGTCCTCATCAAGGTGTACGTGTGGCCTGAGAGAATACTAATTACTACACAATACATAGTGTTCTTATCTACAGCCAGATTAAGATATTCTATAAATTCCCCTTCCCTTCCTCCTCTTCCTCTACTTCGTCCTTCCCCTTCCTTTACTCCTCTTCCTCTACTTCTTTTTCCCTTTCCCTTCCTCCTTCCCCTTCCCTTCCTCCTCTTCCTCTACTTCGTCCTTCCCCTTCCCTTCCTCTTTAGCATTGTTATTGACATCCCTATGTAGTCCTAATGGATAAATTGTAATAGAATGGTATGAAATTAGTATGAGTTTATCGATGTTTAGTTCTTAGTTATCAATAGTATAAGGAAACCTATCAGAATAAGAGAAAGTACAGAGGAAGGAAAACATAAAGAATCTGTGGCTCAACCTAATGGGTTTCGACTTTCCCATTCACGGGTTCCTTTCTTATGTAAAATCGATGCCTTAGTTCCTGAAGACTTCTTGAAGACTGAATAAGAATATATGGTCTCTACTAGATGCTTCTGGTTTTTTGGTTTGTGTGGGTCTTAGGGTGTTCCTGGAAACCACATATAGACTGAAGAAAATCTCTTAGTTTCCAATAGTTAATCATAGTTTTTGGTTTTTGTGGTCTCATTTGGAAAGCTCTTTGGATCTTTAAGATCTCTTGGAGCCAGTTCAAGACTGAATGAAGTCAGCTGGTCTTTGCTATCGATGCCTTACTTCCTGAAGACTTTTTGATGACTGAATAAGAATGTCTGGTCTCTACTAGATGCTCCTGGTTTTTGGTTTGTGTGGGTCTTTGGGTGTTCCTGGAGACCACATATAGACTGAAGAAAACCTCTTGGTCTCCATTAGTTGATCAGTTTGGTTTGTGTGGTCTCACTTGGAAAGCTCTTTGGGTCTTTAAGATCTCCTGGACCCAGTTCAAGACTGAATGAAGTCAGATGGTCTTTGCTAGATAATCCAAAATTTGGGTTTGTGTGACTTCCAATTAAAAATGGTTTTTGGATCCTTAGGAGTTCTTGGACTTATTTCAAGAATAATAAAAAAAAAAAAAAAAAAAAATCGTCTAGATACTCCAAGATCTTAGTCTTTGTGCCTTCCATGGAAAGGTCTGTGGACACTTAAGCGCTCTTCAAGAGGAGGTTGAGACCTTCTGGCTTAATTCAAATGCTATAACACCTCATAACTGCTAATTCTATTGGGAATCAAGCCGAAGACTTCAGCCCTATGAGACGGGAGCCAAAGCGAGCGTACTGAGCCGCACATTAGCGGCAGCAGAAATGATGTGAATGGGATATATTTATTTCTTATTTTGGTTCCTGTTAGGATACTACTAATTGGAAAGAAAGAGCATTTTCTCTTCCTAGACGGCATTAAGGTTTCAATAAAATTACATAATCATTTCCATGTTTGTAGAGATGAAATTCAACTATATACGCTAACTCGTCAGTTCTAATCTCGAGCAAGACTCTTTCCCTCCTGAATCGGTAAAAAAAATCCTTCCCCTTAAAAAAAATTAGACTCATTGTACAATGATAATTTATCCCCGCTAGATCTTGTTGATGGAAAAATCGTTGTTACACAGTATAACTCTCACAGAAATATCAAACCCTATTCCCTTCCGCATATCCTCCACTATTTTACTTTTGTAAGTACCGTCGCCCCCGCCTTCTCCATGTTTAATTCCTTCCTCTCCTTGTGCTCACTATCACTATCATGCCATCTTCATTTTAGTTTGGTCTCTTCAGCTGTATTCTTCTATTCACTTTTGAAAAATATTTCTTCCCTATCCAGCCCTCATTCACTCTGTTTAATCTATTGTGCTACCCAAGCATAACCAAGAACGTGTAGAAAATGTACATAATGCTAAAACTTAATTTGTTGACGTCATGTATGGGGAAATCGTAACTCATCTTTCCTGCTGTAAATGTGACAAGGAGTTAGAGAATAGATGTACAACGGGAAAAAAGTCGAAGTGAAAGATTTCTGCAGCATTAAAACTGATACATAACTTAGTCGGGAGAGAGGTATTTTTTTCATTCTGGTAGACATTATTCTAAAGAGTAAACCCCTAAACTTTTAA
>NC_134820.1:34653320-34680820 GCF_046742065.1 Oratosquilla oratoria | reverse complement strand
CACCCAACTCCCCGCCCACGAGAGTCAGAGTAACGACCCAAAGCGCAGCGGTACCGAAATAATTTCGGCCCTGGGCAGAATTCGAACCAAGAACTGCGGGCCACTATGATGGCAGTTCAGCGCTCTACCAACTACGCTACCGAGTGTGTGTGTGTGTGTGTGTGTGTGTGTGTGTGTGTGTGTGTGTGTGTGTGTGTGTGTGTGTGTGTGTGTGTGTGTGTGTGTGTGTGTTTGTCTTACAAGTTTTTGGATCACGTGCTGGACTCTAGATTGACAGCTGTTAGTATCCCAGTTGATATATGGCTGGTAGTTATGAAATGTGACTACCCTTGTATACAAATCATCAAAATAATTCCAATCCATTTTCTAAGAAGTAGTTATACTAAGAGGCAAAATTAGTTACTGATTATAACTTGATAAATCGATACCTCCGGACATTCTAGAGAACAACTCAAACATTATTTTCATATATTCTAGATTAGAAGAAAAAATATTCATATGTCATTAGCTTCTGGAAATCCCAATTAACAACTATTGTTTCGCTAAATATCACAGGTCTCACTTTTTCGGTGGCTCTTATTGGCGACATTGTACAAAACACTTTTATTCTATTTGTTTCTAGATCGAAATAGATTATTTTAGCAGGAAAATAAAAACTATTTTTCCCTGCACTGTCCCGTCGCATCGACAGGAAAGATAACAAAGCTGACTACAACAATCAGAGCAATGTTTTCTCGACTCGAAATTAATTGTAAAAATCAGGATGAGGAATAGGCTTGAGTAAGGAAGGAGATAAGGAAGGGGAAGGGGAGGGATGGTAGGATGGAGGGTATTGCCATTTTGTTTACAATAACCAGCGATTCTATCCTTGAAGAGCATATTACCCTGAATAAAGAAAATTCATAGATGTTGTAGATAAGATCTAAGGGCAGCTGAACGAAGGAATAATTAATTACACTGATGAGTATTTTCTTTCGTTTAATTTATTTGTTATTTCTTATATAAGATTTGTCTCCACTCACAGAAAAAATACTGCATAGCTCTGGTCCGTAGGGGCTTTACTAAGGTCCCTAAAATATTGATTATTTAAACCTTATGCAGTCAACTCCCTATTTCAGGAGAGGATAGATAGGGAAGAGGGAGAATTGAGGTAAAGGAAGAGTAAGAAAGAGAAAAATGGGAGGAAGAGGTGGGAGTGGAGGAAGAGGAGGAGGGTCTATGGGGAGAGGGAGGGGAAGAAGAGGAGAGGATACGGGGGGAGGAAGGGGAAGAGGAGGAGGGTCAAAGGGAAGAGGGAGGGGAAGAGGAGAGGATAAGGGGGGAGGAGGGGAAGAAGATGAGGAGGATCTAAAGGGAGAGGGAGAGGAAGAACAGGAGAGGATAAGGGAGGAGGAAGGGAAGAAGATGAGGAGGGTCTAAGGGGAGAGAGAGGGGAAGAAGAGGAGAGGATAAGGGGGGGAGGAGGGGGAAGAGGAGAAGGGTCAAAGGGGAGAGGGAGGGGAAGAAGAGGAGAGGATAAGGGGGAAGGAGGGGAAGAAGATAAGGAGGATCTAAAGGGAGAGGGAGAGGAAGAAGAAGAGAGGATAAGGGGGAGGAGGGGGAAGAAGAGGAGAGAGGAAGAGGAGGACAAGGGTGGGAAGAAGAGGAGAGGATAAGGGGGGAGGACGGGGAAGCTCAGGAGGGTCTAAGGAGAGAGGGAGGGGAAGAAGAGGAGAGGATACGGGGGGAGGAAGGGGAAGAGGAGGAGGGTCTAAGGGGAGAGGGAGGGGAAGAAGAGGAGAGGATAAGGGGGAGGAGGGGAAGAGGAGGACGGTCTAAGGGGAGAGGGAGGGGAAGAAGAGGAGACGATAAGGTGGGAGAAGGGGAAGAAAATGAGGAGGGTCTAAGAGGAGAGGGAGGGGAGAAGAGGAGAGGATAAGGTGGAGGCGGGGGAAGAGGAGGAGAGTCTAAGGGGAGAGGGAGGGGAAGAAGAGGAGAGGATAAGGGGGAGGAGGGGGAAGAGGAGGAAAGGATAAGGGGAGAGGGAGGGGAAGAAGAGGAGAAGGTAAGGAAGAGGTGGAGGAAGAGGAGGAGGGTCTAACGGGAGAGGGAGGGGAAGAAGAGGAGAGGATAAGGGGGAGGAGGGGGAAGAGGAGGAGGGTCTAAGGGGAGAGGGAGGGGAAGAAGAGGAGAGGATAAGGGAGAGGAGGGGGAAGAGGAAGAAGGTTTAAGGAAAGAGGGAGGGGAGGAAGAGGAGAGGATAAGGGGGGATGAGGGAAAGAAGATGAGGAGGGTCTAAGGGGAGAGGGAGAGGAAGAAGAGGAGAGGATAAGGGGTAGGAGGGGGAAGAAGAGGAGAGGGGAAGAGGAGGAGAAGGGTGGGGAAGCTGGGGAGAGGGGAAGAGGAGGAGAAGAGTGGGGAAGAAGATGAGAGGATAAGGGGGAGGAGGGGGAAGAGCAGGAGGGTCAAAGGGAAGAGGGAGGGGAAGAAGAGGAGAGGATAAGGGGGGAGGGGGAAGAGGAAGAAGGTCTAAGGAGAGAGGGAGGGGAAGAAGAGGAGAGGATAAGGGGGAGGAGGGGGAAGAGGAGGAAAGGATAAGGAGAGAGGGAGGGGATGAAGAGGAGAGGATAAGGGGATGGGAGGGAAGAAAATGAGGAGGGTCTAAGGGGAGAGGGAGAGGAAGAAGAGGAGAGGATAGGAGGGGGAAGAAGAGAAGAGGGGAAGAGGAGGAGAAGGGTGTGGAAGAAGGGGAGAGGGGAAGAGGAGGAGAAGGGTGGGGAAGAAGATGAGAGGATAAGGGGGAGGAGGGGGAAGAGGAGGAGGGTCAAAGGGAAGAGGGAGGGGAAGAAGAGGAGAGGATAAGGGGGGAGGAGGGGGAAGAGGAAGAAGGTCTAAGGAGAGAGGAAGGGGAAGAAGAGGAGAGGGTAAGGGGGAGGATGGGGAAGACGAGGAAAGGATAAGGAGAGAGGGAGGGGATGAAGAGGAGAGGATAAGGGGGTAGGAGGGAAAAAAAAGAGGAGGGTCTAAGGGGAGAGGGAGAGGAAGAAGGGGAGAGGATAAGGGGGAGGAGGGGGAAGAAGAGGAGAGGGGAAGAGGAGGAGAAGGATGGGGAAGAATGGGAGAGGGGAAGAGGAGGAGACGGGTGGGGAAGAAGATGAGAGGATAAGGGGGAGGAGGGGGAAGAGGAGGAGGGTCTATGGGGAGAGGGAGGGGAAGAAGAGGAGAGGATAAGGGGGAGGAGGGGGAAGAGGAAGAAGGTCTAAGGAGAGAGGGAGAGGAAGAAGAGGAGAGGATAAGGGGTAGGATGGGGAAGAGGAGGAAAGGATAAGGAGAGAGGTAGGGGATGAAGAGGAGAGGATAAGGGGGTAGGAGGGAAGAAAATGAGGAGGGTCTAAAGGGAGAGGGAGAGGAAGAAGGGGAGAGGATAAGGAGGGAGGAGAGGGAAGAGGAGGAGAAGGGTGGGGAAGAAGGAGAGAGGGGAAGAGGAGGAGAAGAGTGGGGAAGAAGATGAGAGGATAAGGGGGAGGAGGGGGAAGAGGAGGAGGGTCAAAGGGAAGAGGGAGGGGAAGAAGAGGAGAGGATAATGGGGGAGGAGGGGAGGAGGGGGAAGAGGAGGAGAAGGGTGGGGAAGAAGGGGAGAGGGGAAGAGGAGGAGAAGGGTAGGGAAGAAGATGAGAGGATAAGGGGGAGGAGGGGGAAGAGGAGGAGGGTCAAAGGGAAGAGGGAGGGGAAGAAGGAGAGAGGATAAGGGGGAGGAGGAGGAAGAGGAGTTGGGTAGGGAAAAAGGGGAGAGGGGAAGAGGAGGAGAAGGGTAGGGAAGAAGATGAGAGGATAAGGGGGAGGAGGGGGAAGAGGAGGAGGGTCAAAGGGAAGAGGGAGGGGAAGAAGAGGAGAGGATAAGGGGGAGGAGGGGGAAGAGGAGGAGTTGGGTGGGTTATAGCGGTCACAATACAAATGACTCAATTTAGTGTAAGTTTATCAGCCGTTTACCAATTAGCGCAGACGACGGGAGGTGGGGAGGGAGACAAGGGGACGGGGGTGGGGTGGGAGATGGACACCGTATCAAAGTACCCCAGGTACACTGGGATAAAGCGAAGAGAGATCGTAGAGGAACAATAACAATAAGAGAGAGAGAGGAAGAGGAAGAAGAAAAAGAAGAGGAGGTAGATGATGAAGAACAAGAAGAGAACAAAAAGATAAAGAAGTGGAAGAAGAAAAAGAGGAAGAAAAAGAGAAAAAAGAGAAAAAAGAAAAGGGAATAAGAAAAAGAAGAAAAGATAAAAAAGAAGAAAGAGAAGAAAAACAAGACAAACAAAAAGAAGAAAAATGAGAAAGAAAAAGAAGAAAAAGAAAAAGAAAAAAAAGAAAAAAGAAAAAAGTAAATGAAAAAGAAGAAAAAAGAGAAAGAAAAAAGGAAGAAAATAAAATGAATAAAAAGAAAGGGAAGAAAAGAAAAAAAAAGAGGAAAAGAAGAAGAAAAAGAAGAAGTAGAATAAGAAGATGAAGGAGAGAGTAGAAGAGGAAGAAGTAGAAGAAGTAGGACAAGAAGAAGTACAAGAAGTAGAAGAAGTAGAAAAAGAAAAAGTGGAAGAAATAGAAGTAGAAGTAAAAGAAGAAAAAGAAAAGAAAAAAGTAAAAAAAGAAAAGAAAAAGAAGTAAAAGAAGAGAAGAAGAAGAAGAAGAAGAAGAAGGAGAAGAAGAGAAGTAAAAGGAGTAAAAGAAGAGAAGAAGAAGAAGAAGAAGAAGAAGAAGAAGAAGAAGAAGAAAAAAGAAGAAGTAGAAGAAGTAAAAGGAGCAAAAAGAAGAAAAATAATAGAAAAGTAAAAGTAGAAGAAGAAGAAGAAGAAGAAAAAAGAAGAAGAAGAAGAAGAAGAAGAAGAAGAAGAAGAAGAAGAAAAAGAAGAAGAAGAAGTAAAAGGAGCAAAAAGAAGAAAAATAATAGAAAAGTAAAAGTAGAAGAAGAAGAAGAAGAAGAAAAAAGAAGAAGAAGAAGAAGAAGAAGAAGAAGAAGAAGAAGAAGAAGAAGAAGAAGAAGAAGAAGAAGAAGAAGAAGAAGAAGAAGAAGAAGAAAAAGAAGAAGAAGAAAAAGAAGAGGAAGAAAAAGAAGAAGAAAAAGAGGAAGAAGAAGAGGTTGAAGAAGAGGGAGAAGAAAAAGAAGATGAAAAAGGAGAAGAAACTGGAGAAGAAAAAAAAAGAAAAAAGTAAAAAGAAGAAAAACAATAAATAAAAGAAAAATAAGAAAAAGGAGAAGAGAAGAAAAAGAAGAAAAAAGAAAAAGAAGAAGAAAAAGAAGAGGAAATAGAAGAAAAAAGAAGAAAAAACAGAAGAAAATGAAGAAGAAACAGAAGAAGAAAAGAAGAAAAAGAAGAAAAAGAAAAAAAGAAAAAGAAAAAGAAGAAGAAAAAGAAGAAAAAGAATAAGAAGTAGGAAAAAGAAAAATAAGAAAAAGGAGGAGATCAATGAAGAGAAGAAAAAGAAGAAAAAACAGAAGAAGGAAAAGCAGAAGAAGAAAAAACAGAAGACGTCTAGAATCCTGTAAGGCAAGTCTTTTTCTAAATATTCAAATTCACATTAGTTGACGAGAAACATCTTAATGTGAAGCGGCCATTAAACAAATTCTTAGCTCGTTTGCTTCCACGAAGTAGTCTACATATTCTATTAAATTTAGCATCAGACGATCTTGTTCTTCGGAAATAAGAACTCTCTAATGAATGGAACTGGGCTTAGTTTAACCCTTCAGCTTAAATGAAGAAACTTAACTTAAGGTCTCTTGGGTTTACAAATATCTCTGCACAAACCTTTTTACCCTTGCGTAACCTTTAGAATAAATTGCATGTCTCAAGGAACTCCTGCGCAAAAAAAAAAAAAAAAAAAAAAAAAAAAAAAATATATATATATATATATATATATATATATATATATATATATATATATATATATATATATACATATGTATATATATGTATATATATATATATATGTATATATATACATATATATATATATATATGTATATATATATATATATATATATATATATATAATATCTTTCTTATTTTATTTGCATCGTAACAATAGGTTAGATAGGATGATGTCTATATTACATTATTGCAACCAAGAATATGTTGTGCGTGTTTAATCATATTACGTATATGAAATTAAATAAGAAATGAAAAGTGCATTAGCTTATCTCACTTGTTCTCGCGGAACCTTTAGGGACCTTTTGCAGAACCTTAAGGTTCTGGGGAACCCTGGTTGAGAAACGCTGCACTAGACTCTGGCTAGAGTCTGCCCGACATAGCCAAGCTTCTGAGAACCATCTTCTGGGCTCAGTCCCCTGCGGCTCTACCTTCTTCGTGGTAGAAAGCGGAGGTTCCCAGGTGTCTGACATTAACTCGTTATTGATCCCTTTGACTAGTTTCACACGTATCGACTTTTCGCCGTCCACGACCCGACGCCGTGCTATCAAATAACCATATGTGTGTGTGGACGCTTTCACACGACCTTGACCACGTATAAAGCGTCCATAGACATCCATGGTTATTTGAGAGCACGACGTCAACATGGCGGTATCGTTAACACCGCTATATCCCAACTCTTCTCTCACATACGAGGGGTGATCAAAAAGTAATGACAGTGATACCATATATTTTCACGGTACAGAGGTAAATCCAAATAGTGGCCTACATTCCTTCAAAGTACTCCCCTCCTGCCTCTATGCAACGTTCCATCCTCTTTCGCCACTTCATGAAGCACTCACGGTACTCAGAAGCCGATATACCTCGTAGCTCTGAATTGACTGCTCGCGCCAGATCTTGGATGCGATGAAACAGCTTCCCTGCGATCGCACCCTTGATCTTTGGAAACAACCAAAAATCACAGGGAGCAAGGTCAGGCGAGTAGGGTGGGTGGGGGAGAAGTGTGATCCCCTGCTGCTCCAGGAGCTGCACAGTGAGGCGAGCTTTGTGGTGCAGCATGGTGCTGTCATGGTGCAGCAAAAGGCGCGATCGGCTACGGGTTGGTGCAGTCTTGGCCTGATATTCCAGGACTCGAGGAAGGACGTGATCAGTGTAGTACTGGGCTGTGATAGTACACTGTTGAGGCATTACATCCACACACATTGGTCCTTGTGAATTGAAGAAGATGGTGAAAAGGCGCTTCCTGCTGCGAAATCCTTCCTTCAGAATCTGAGGTCGAGGTTCTTCATCACTCAACCACACCATGTTAGACTGCTTGTCTCTGGTGGTGAAGAAAGAAATCCAACACTCATCTCCGGTAGCTACATCTGAGAACCGTTTCGGACCATTTGGCTCGAATTCAGCCAGCCATAGACGACAAATCCGCACCCGTTCGCTCTTCTGCTCTTCCGTAAGCAAATGAGGTATCCATCGAGCACACTTCTTCCTCAGCCCTAAGTGTTCATGCACGATGTCATGTGCGCTCCCATAACTGACACCGAGCTCCAAGGATAAGAATCGAAGAGTAACAGTTGGATCTTCGTCAATGATGGCCCGCGCACGGACCGTCGTTGCTTCGGTCACGGATGTCCGAGGGCGGCCAGGACGATGATCATCTTCTAGCTGCAATTTTCCGGCTGCGAAAGCTCGAATCCAGCGGGAAACAGTTTCCAGTGATGAAGTAGACTCGGGAAAAACTTGCAACAATTCCTCTCTGATCTCCGTTGCTTTTTTCCCGAGTTTCCACCTTGTGAAGGTGTAGAATCTGCAGCCTTCTTTCGAAAAATCCATGTTTCCGGTTAGAGAGGCAAACCAACAATGACGCAATCGCACAGCGCAACGATAAAATGTAAGCTAGACAAACAGCGACAAGCTCAAACATGTAACAACAGGCAACACTTGCTGCCCCTTGCTCCCCGCCCCCCCAACACTTATAGTCTCTCAGCTACGAGTCCGACTGTCATTACTTTCTGATCACCCCTAGTATTTCAGCAGTTCTTTTCTTTATGGAAACAGAGGATAAACGATGAAAATAATACACAGCGAATGGACACACAAATTTAACTCATTAAATGATTAAGTGGGGAAGGAAAGGAAACATCTTGACATTGTTTGTACGAGCTTGAATCTTGATTAGGTTCAAAGACGTCTGAAAGAATATAAATATAACTGGACCACAGTTCTGGAAACACACACACACACACACACACACACACACACACACACACACACACACACACACACACACACACACACACACACACACACACACACACACACACACACACACACACACACACACACACACACATACACACACACACACATACACACACACATCCGCGCGCGCGCGCACACACGCGCACACACACGCACACACACACGCACTCGTACGCACACACACGTACACACACGCACACGCATACACACATACACGCACACACACGCACACGCACACACGCACACGCACACACATACACACATACACGCACACACACGCACACACACACACACGCACACGCACACACGCACACGCACACACGCACAAGCACACACGCACACGTACACACGGACACGTACACACGCACACGTACACACGCACATGCACACACGCACACGCACACACGCACACACACACACACACACACACACACACACACACACACACACACACACACACACACACACACACACACACACACACACACACACACACACACACACACACACACACACACACACACACACGTGTGTATACACAATAAAACTGCCTCAACAAATATGAAAAAACACATACAAAATGCTACTAGCGTATTTTTTCACCTCAAATTCTACAAATATTCTCACTTTTGATTATACGAACCCACATCATTTCATTTGTGATTACATAACCATATATAGAAGCTATATCATTGATCATGATTAACAGTTATTACCTTTTTGAGTGAGGATTGAGTGATCATATTGTCCGATCAGCCAGAGATTATCTGACGTTTTACACATCCTAAACCCCAGTCCTCTTGCTCAAGAAAGGCAGTAACGACTTGCAGTTATAGTGAAATATTTTACACCACAAGCGCGGTGCGAACTCTTTACTTTTGTCTCTGCATTTTTACCTAGCCAGGCGGTGAAGTGACCCAATGTCGGCCTAAAAAAAAAAAAAAACCACGCACCTGACAACGCTGTGCCCTACGTAGGGGTTTCTCACTTACCACTTCATGGGAGTCGAATAATAAATTCCTGTTCTCTCATACTCTAACTGATTTCCAGGAAGTAAAACCCTATAAATACTGCGTGGTTTAAAGTCCAGACACATCGGCTAGCTTCGTCCGTCTATTGGCTTTGTACATTATACAAAAGACGGGGATTAAGCTTAAATAAATTATTGAGCTGAAAAGCAGCGTGACCTTTGAATGTCAACATCCGCTCTCAATGATTAACTCTCACCTTTGCAACCTTCTCCCCCGATCCTACGTCAGGAATGTCAACTAAAAGGTCTTGTTTTTCACTGTCTGGTCTGTAGCACAACTCACGTTGAGAGTAAAGAAAAATATACTTATGTAATCACTAGGGAACTGACGGTATATATAACATTTACAAGCTTGGTGGATTAAGTGTTGGGGCATATTCGGAAAAGGAATTGAAAAATTCACTGTCAGGAGAAAAGAACTCAGCTGATCAACACACTGTCATTCAGTGGGAAGTGAGAAACCCATTGTAAAGCAAAGCCCTGTCAGTTGGGGCAAGCCGCTGTTTTTTTTTTTTTTTTTGCCGACTTTGGGTTGCCTCCCCACGTGGTTAGAGCAAGCCCACATCAGGTCCCGAGACTCGAATTCGCGGCCGCCTGCTCTTAGATTCAAGAAGTTATCCGCTGAGCTACTACGCGGTGGAGAAAAGAAAGGTTGTGGATTGGTGATCCGTATATTACGACCTCGGTCTGTGGTCCTTGTCATTGAGTTTTGCAGTTGATTTTCAACCTTTTTTGATTGTATTTTCTATCTTTCTAACTAAACTTGTCTGACGGGCAGTGCAACATAGTTCAGTTCGAAGCTTTAAGATTCGTCAAGATAAACACCTAAGCTAGATGCTGTAATGCCTGCCATTTGTTTTATGTTGTTTATTTGTTTGTTATTATTTGTCTGTTTGTTTATTATTATTTGCATGATTTTCAGTTACTATTTATCTGTCAATTTATCATTATTTAGTATTTACCTGTTTGTTTACTATTTAACTATACCTATGCATTTAACTATTTTATTTATTGTTATTCATATTATCAAAAAAATTATTTATGTATCTATCTATTTATCATTATTATATTTTTTCGCATCCGACCTAGTTATGGACCAAGAGGTCTTCTGTCGGCATGTTCCTCCTTTGTAATCCTCTGTGTTCGCTGAAGTTCATCGTGTAGATTCATAAACGAGAGTAAGTTGGTATAGATTGTTAGAAAATTAAAATACATTTCGAAATTCTTGTCTAATAAATCAGGAGTTATACTAATGTAGCAAAAACGTGAATGAAGTAGCTAGGATGGTCAATTAGCTCCGAGGATAACTTTTAATCGGTGTTTCTTGGGGAGTTTGAATTTTCGCGATAAAGAGACAAAGTTTCATCGCTAAGGATAAGGTTCTTTGAAAGAAACGTCTTCAAGAATTCGCAGATGTCTCGAGTTAGAATGTGAGTCAATGATCATATTCCTTCGTCCTGGTACCTTTTTCCATATTAGCCCACTTCACCCGGAGGGTAGTAAACGTGGCTGCATACTAGTAAATTCTCGCTAGCATGTTACTTGCTTTTGCTATTTCATTACAGAAAGAAAAAATTACTTCGGTGACAGTCATTACTCTTGGATCATATAGTGAGAGGCTAAATGACGAACTAAGAGAGGTCAAACGTATTCGAATGTCAAACACATTGACGAGATGTTCTTACGAAAGTCTAGAATATTGTAACAGTCAAACTAGCAAAAAGCAAGTAGTATGCTAGCCACCTTAAGATATGCTGTGTTGGTACAAATGATTCTACTGCAATAAATGATACGTGGACTGTCTACTTCTTCCCTGCACAAAGCCTATCTTGATATCATTCTAAGAATTCATTATTCTAATTGATGAATTAAATAAATAACATCACTTACTCTGCGTGGGACCCTCAGGCTATGTAACTTCTGAACAATTTAATAGCATACAATTCCTCACTGTTGCAACATTACATAAACTACAAAAGGGACACGTTCCACAGAGAAATGGAGTATAGTGTACCGTGGCTTGGAGATCTTACTCTCCTTGGCAGGACCATTTATAGACATAAAGTATTCATCCTACCGTCTGGCACCCACAAGAACACAGATGGATTTTCTCCTTTCCTTTCTGGCCTATATCTGGCCAGAAATGTGGAGAGCGCAGCGCCAGTCACGCTACACAAGTACAAAGGTACTGATTTGTGTTGACTGTGTCCGTTTTATGAAGGCAATATTTTAGGGTTCTTGAAGGATGTTCCTACAGACCAAAGTCGCCCATGATTCTTTTCGAGAATGAAGACTCATCAAGGACGAAATAGAAATTAAATCGTACTTCCCTGCTTCTCGCTTTTCGAAAAGCGCATTCTACGACTTGTTTTATTGCCGCTAAAAAGGGCGTATTCGACTTCTTCTCACTCAAGGAGTTGTTGATGGTTTCTGGCTTCCCGTATCAATCTACCGACACTGAAAACCGCATTCGACGACTTCACCTCGGGAACCCCATCCACGGATCGATCTGGCCTTGAGGCCGCCTGACAGATCTGATCGGATCCGACCGGATTAGATCGTGTATGTCGGTAGGACAAACCAAAATCAGTCCATACACGATCCGATATGGTCGGATTCGACCAGATCTGTCGAGTGGCTCCACGACCAGATCGTACCGTGGAAGGAGTTCCTTATACAGTGAGAGCCTGAAACCCATTGAAGAGCACCGCAGTTCACAAGAAATTCAAAAGCCTTTGGACAAGGAGACCACACCCCCCCCCACACAACTACACCTCACCCTCCAAACCCCATCCCCCCATTCCCCCAACCCCTCTAACCCCCCCACCCCACCCCAGGTGTCCTTCCACTTCCACTCCGGAGGATATAGATCGACCTAAAAGGTGTACCATTCACCATTGAACCTTTATAGCGGTGCTTTGTCGATCGAAGTCGATCTAAACATCTCCCTCATTCCGTTTTCTACGAGGAGGCTGACGTTTTCAATGCCCCCGTGAGGCCCTTATCTGATCGCCGACACGGCGCCCCGTAAAAGAAGAAGAAAAAATAAATTCTGATAATGAGACGACCTTATGGGATGTCTTAATCTCTAGAGTGGGCTCGCACGCACACGCGCACACAAACACACACACACACACACACACACACACACACACACACACACACACACACACACACACACACACACACACACACACACACACACACACACACACACACACACACACACACACACACTCGCATGGCGCGATGGTTAGAGTTCTCGGCTGCCACTACGGCGGTCCGGGTTCGAATCCCGCCCAGGGCTGAAATAATTCTAGTATCGCTGTGCTGTGAGTTGTTACTCCAACTCTCGTGGGCGGGGAGTTGAATGTATGTGTGAGTGTAGGGTCACAGCATTACCCATAGATCAGTCATTTATGAGCTCTGAGCTCTCTTATGGAAGGGAAATAGCTGTCGATCACGAGCCCAACACGTGATCCAAGACCATGGTGAAGCTCATACACAATACATGCGTTGTTCCAGCTTTGGATATATCACGAGCTGGTACAACACATGAACTTAAAACTAGATACCATAATTGAAGACTAATAGACAGGACACCAGAAATACACATTAGCTCTTTTCCTACATCCCAACGATATAATAATGAAATACAATTATACAACACACTTATAATACAGTTATAAAATACAATACAGTAAATACAATCATTTACAAACAAACACACACACACACACACACACACACACACACACACACACACACACACACACACACACACACACACACACACACACACACACACACACACACACACACCAGACACACACAAATTAAAAGGGAGGTGGGGTGAATGGGGTGGGGTGGATGGGAGTGGAATATGTGGGGATGGAATGGGTGGGAATGGTTTTTATGCCTTTAGATTGTAAGGGGAAAAAAGCCTTTGGTATATGTATGTACAGTACTGTATATCTAACGAATATGAACAAAGATTAATCGCTCAGTCTCACACTGAGCTCAGGAAATTCTCAAATGAGCAAATCCTCTTTGGCGACAGATGAGAGCAGCTTCGAACGAATGGTCCATCACGACCGCTGTCTTGGCATGAGGGATGATGAAGAGGAGGAAGCCCAGCCTGGACCCAAAATGCAAATGGAGCGCCAAAAGGACACTCGTTCGTAATTGCTCAACAAGAGGAATGGTCCAGCCCTTGCAGAAGTTGAAAATAGTCTGAAGGTTGATCCTAGGCTTCGGATATTGCTTGCATAAGGTAGTTTGTTTGTATGTGTTGTTACTGGGATATGTTTCGTATGACGGATTTTTTTTTGGTTGGTAGTCAACTTAGGATGTTTTAATGAAATTGTATTTTACCTACAAATGGGAGCCAGAAACATGAGTATTTGTATATATATACAGTATATATATATATATATATATATATATATATAATATATATATATATGTATATATATATATATATATATATATACATATATATATGAATATATATATATATACATATATATATATATATATATACATATATACATATATATATAATATATATGATATATATATATATATATATTATATATATATATATATGTATATATATATGCTAATAAGAACACGGGTACGTGTGTTCACTTATGCAAAGTAGACCACTTGGAAAAAAGAAACTAACGAAGCAGAGCGCTTTCGTATATTACATCTTCAGTGCAACAAGTACATATGGGTGGTCAACCCGTATCAAAACCCCAGCTGAGTATTTGTATTGGTACATATTTACTCGGGATACATATACATATAATGAAGAAGTGGGGTTAAACCAGCCACTGTTGCTGAACCCTCCTTTCTGTAGGAGAGAGGCCAAACGCAGAGTTTCACTGTGTCTCGGTGCATTGCCTGTGACCCACGAGGTGTGGCGGGCATGTAAGTGGGTGGATTTTGGATGGGTTTCAACGGGTCTTCGATGGGTTTTTAGATGGGTTTTGGATGGGGCTCGAACGTGTTTTGGATGTGTTTTGGATGGTTCTTGGATGGGTCTTGGATGGGTTTAGATGGGTTTTGAATGGGTCTTGGATGGGTTTTAGATGGGTTTTGGATGGGTCTTTGATGTGTCTTGGATTTGTCTTAGATGGGTTTTTGGTGGGCTTTAGATGGGTCTTGAATGGGTTTTGGATGGGTTTTGGATGGATCTTGGATGGGTTTTGGATGGGGTTCGAATGTGTTTGGATGTGTTTTGGATGGGAATTGGATGGGTTTTTGGTGGGCTTTAGATGGTTTTTGAATGTGTTTTGGATGGGTTTTGGATGGATCTTGGATGGGTCTTAGATGGGTTTTAGATGGGTTTTGAATGGGTCTTGGATGGGTTTTAGATGGGTTTTGGATGGGTCTTTGATGTGTCTTGGATTTGTCTTAGATGGGTTTAGGTGGGTCTTGAATGGGTTTTGGATGGGTTTTGGATGGATCTTGGATGGGTTTTGGATGGGGTTCGAACGTGTTTTGGATGGGAATTGGATGGGTTTTTGGTGGGCTTTAGATGGTTTTTGAATGTGTTTTGGATGGGTTTTGGATGGATCTTGGATGGGTTTTGGATGGGGTTCGAACGTGTTTTGGATGGGTTTTGGATGGGTATTGGGTGGGTTATTGGTGGGCTTTAGATGGGTTTTGAATGGGTCTTGGATGGGCCTTGGATGGGTTTTGGATGATTTTTAGGTGTGTATTAGGTGGATTTTGGGTGCTTTTATGATGGATCTCTGATGAATTTTGAATGGGTTTTGGATAGGTTTAGATGAATTTTGGATGGTTCTTGGGTTGGTTTTGAATGGGTCTCGGATGGGGTTGGGGTGGGTTATTGGTGTGTTTTGGAAGGGGTTTGGATGGGTTTTAGATGGATTTTGGATGGGTCTTGGATGGGTTTTAAATGGGGTTTTGATGGGTTTTTGATGGGTTTTATATGGGTTTTGGATGAGTTTTGGATTGGTTTCGGATTGGTTTTGGAGTGATCTTGGATGGTTTGGATTTTTTTTTATAATTTTTATGTAGGTTTTGAATAAGTTGATGATGGCCGTATACTTTGCTTTGGCCACCCTACATATAGGAGGGAAAATGCCATTTAGTATTTATGCATTTATACATATCTACAATCATGTATATTGATATTTCTGTCTAGGGTTCGTGTCGTCCTTATATCACATTACTCTCGATACTTTAATTTTCTTTCTTCTTCTTCGGTGATTCCGAAAAATAGGCCCGTTCCAGATAAAATCTGGAACCTCGCTCTCACTCTTGTCCAGGGTCAGAACAAGAAATAAAAATGGAATTTGGTCTGGAGGCCACGGAAAGAGGAAGAAAGGAGGAAGCGTTAGAGAGTGGGGAATTTAAAGATACAAAGATACAGGGAGGTAGACAAGTCAAAGACACGTATCTACTCCCACCCATTTCACTCACACCCATTCCACTCCTACCCATTCCACTCCCACCCATTCCACTCCCATCCACCACCCTTTACCCCCTCTCATCTTAGCTCCTCATGGATGACGGGTCATCCATGTATCCAGCCCTGGGTCAGAAATAATGAAGCAAGATAAATTACATCCTCTCCTATCCTTTTTTTCTGCATAGGATACAGTTAATGGAGTTAAAAAGAAACAAAGCAAGATAGGAAAAAAAAAGTCTGTGGAAAGGATTGGAATATAAATAAAATGGAACGGTTGTGAATGTATTGAGAATTCATATAAGAATATACATAAGAACATAAGAATGAAGGAGACTGCAAGAGACCATATGGCCTACACTAGGCAGCTCCGTAAATATATAGTCTGAATGAAATTAGAATTTATGGATCAAATATAAGGAAGATGGAATGGACAAGAGTGAGTATTCATATAGTCTGAGCGTAATGAGAATGTAAACTGGAAACTGGAATGGAAACTGGAATGGTCATGGAAACTGGAATGGACAAAATCGTGATGGGAATCTATACAGTTCGGGATACAGAGGAAAGAGGAAGAAAACGAAGAGAGGAAAGGACACAGAAATTAATGTGGAAAAGATCGAAACGGAAGGATAATAGGAAAGTGAACGAAAGATAAGGAGGCAGAAGTATTGCCGAATGAAGTCAAGTGAGTAAAAAAATGTGCTGGAATAAAGGGAAGGCGAGACCTGGAAAAGGGAAGTCAAGGTCTGGAAAAGAAGACGCAAATGTTCTTTACTTTTTTCTTTACGGAATTTTACTCAGAGGTTGCAAACACATTGCCTCGTGTAAGGTTTTCTTCTTAATTTTTTTCTATTTAGAAAATAATTCAAATTTGAATAAATCATTTCCAAATTCCAGTCTAGAGCACACTCCCTTTCCAGCTAGATTAAGATTATATTAAGTAAGGATCTCAAAGAGAAGTAGTTATGAAATCCTCTGATCCGTCCTTTCAGCATGGTGGTGCACTTTAGTAAATTTGTTATGGCTTAGGCCCCTTCCTCGGTATGAAGTGCTGACAGCATAAGCGGTATAGGGTGCTGACAGCATAAGCGGTATGGGGTGCTGACAGCATAAGCGGTATGGGGTGCTGACAGCATAAGCGGTATGGGGTGCTGACAGCATAAGCGGTATGGGGGTACTGACAGCATAAGCGGTATGGGGGTACTGACAGCATAAGCGGTATGGGGTGCTGACAGCATAAGCGGTATGGGGTGCTGACAGCATAAGCGGTATGGGGTGCTGACAGCATAAGCGGTATGGGGTGCTGACAGCATAAGCGGTATGGGGTGCTGACAGCATAAGCGGTATGGGGTGCTGACAGCATAAGCAGTATGGGGTGCTGACAGCATAAGCGGTATGGGGTGCTGACAGCATAAGCGGTATGGGATGCTGGCAGCATAAGCGGTATGGGGGTGCTGACAGCATAAGCGGTATGGGGTGCTGACAGCATAAGCGGTATGGGGTGCTGACAGCATAAGCAGTATGGGGTGCTGACAGCATAAGCGGTATGGGGTGCTGACAGCATAAGCGGTATGGGGTGCTGACAGCATAAGCGGTATGGGGTGCTGACAGCATAAGCGGTATGGGGTGCTGACAGCATAAGCGGTATGGGGTGCTGAAAGCATAAGCTGTATGGGGTGCTGACAGCATAAGCGGTATGGGGTGCTGACAGCATAAGCGGTATGGGGTGCTGACAGCATAAGCGGTATGGGGGTGCTGACAGCATAGGCGGTATGGGGTGCTGACGGCATAGGCGGTATGGGGTGCTGACAGCATATGCGGTATGCGGTGCTGACAGCATAAGCGTCATGCTGTCTATATTTCAGAGATTTTAGTGATATTCTCTACAGACTCTTTCCCTTACAGACTTTCCCTTCCCAAGAGACTTTCATTTCAGACTAGAGCACATAGTTAAAAACAAATAGATGTAATAATATAAATAAGATTGAAAAAATGGATAAATAACTAGATAGATGAATTAATAGAAAAAAAAAATTAACTAATTAGTAAATAAATAAATAAATAAAAAATAAATAAATAAATAGATAAATAAACAAATAAATAAATAAACAAACGGATAAATATATAGGTAATTAGATAAAAAGATAAATAAATTAGTAAGTAAATGTATAAATAAATAAGTAAATATGTGAATAGGTAATAGATTAATAAATAGATGAATATGTACATTAATAAATAAACAAACGAATAAATAAATAAATAAATATATCAAAAATAAATGTATAAAGAAGTGAACGAATGAATAAACAAAAAATAAATAGATAAATAAATAAGTAAATAAATTGATAAATAACTAAATAAATGAATATATATATGTATATATATATACATATATATATACATATATAAATATATATATGTATATATATATATATATATATATGTGTGTGTGTGTGTGTGTGTGTGTGTGTGTGTGTGTGTGTGTGTGTGTGTGTGTGTATGTGTGTGTGTGTGTGTGTGTGTGTGTGTGTATGTGTGTGTGTGTGTGTGTGTGTGTGTGTGTGTGTGTGTGTGTGTGTGTGTGTAAATAAATGAAATGAATAAATAAATGAATAAATAAATAAATAAATAGATAAATAGATAAATAAACTCCTGATCCGTTCTGCTACCCTCATTAAATCTTTCTTTTTCCACCTCTATTATTACACCTCTTCGATACAGTAAAGTCCTCAAGGATAGAAGCGCTGGTTATGGATAGCATCAAGAGGTCAAGAGATATACAGTGACCTTGAGTTAAAATATCATCGTTCAGTTAATCTAGTTCATTTCTTAAAATCGACATAAATTTGTAGCCTTGGTTGTATGCGAGTGTCAAAAAATATTCTGTTTATTTCGTGTTACATAAACATGACCGTTTACGGAATTACATACATAAACAGTATCATCTATCAAAATGTAGAGAATATTTGTAAAATTTGTAATCTTACAAAGCGAAGCCGAAACTGGTCAGAACTATCGTCTTTAGTAGATAAAATAAGACATTGAGGATGCATTACACAGATGTAGGCTATATTGAAGACATTAATGAAAAACAAAATCGTAAATTTAAAAGAGAAAGGACAACGCAGATGCATCGAGGCTTGAAATGGAGAACAATTCAGCGAAAATGGGAAATTGGACGGAGACTGTGAGGAAAACGGAATCTAAGTGAGAAAATGGGAAACAAATGGTTGTATAGTAGAGTGGTGAAGAGGAGGCGAGAGAATGAGATGGGGGAAAAATACTTAGAGATACAGCTTAGGGATGTAAAAAAAGGAGTGCAGATTTGGAGCAATGATGAGATAACGTGGAGAGGAAGAGGACGAGGAGGAAGAAGAAGGTGAGTAGGATGAGGAAGAAGAGGATGGGAAGGAGGAGGAGGAAGAGGAGGAGGAGAAGGAGGAAGAGGAGGAGGAAGAAGAATAAGAAGAGGAGAAGGAGGAGGAAGAAGAAGAGGAGAAGGAGGAGGAAGAAGAGAAGGAGAAAGAAAAAGAGGAGGAGGAAGAAGAGGGGGAGGAGAAGGAAGAAGAGAAGGAGGAGGAGGAAGAAGGAGAGGAGGAGGAACAGGAGAAGGAGGAAGAAAAAGAGGAGGAGGAAGAGGAGGAGGGGAGGAGGAAGAGGAGGAGGAGGAGGAAGAAGAAGAAGAGGAGGAGGAAGAGGGAGATGAGGAAGAAGAGGAGGAGGAAGAGGGAGACGAGGAAGAAGAGGAGAAGGGGAGGAGGAGGAGGAGGAGGAAGAGGAGGAAGAGGAGGAGGAGGGTGAGAATGGAAGCAGAGACCTCGACGATTAGCCTCAACCGATGAGATGGAAAGGGCGAGAAAGAAAACGGGGAAATGGTGCGTAGAAGCAGAAAGAGGACGAATAAATGTAGTTTACAAACAAAAAACGGAAAGGGGGCTGGAGGAATGTAACGACCGTGAAGCAATGTAAAAAAAAAGTATATAAAACATAAAAGCAACTGAGCCAAAGCTTAGAAGGAAAGAAATGTTTAAGAAGAAAGCGAAGATGATGGCGTGGAAGACTTTGAAAATTAATTCGGAAAGTGGATCTTACACAAGTTGAGGAAATAGTTGCAAGATGTGAAGTATCTGCTGAAGAAAATTGAAGAGGAGGAAGAAGTGGTGGGAGAGGAGGAAGAAGTGGTGGAAGAGGAGGAGGAGTCTCCGAAAGAAGAATCTTCGATGTCAGAACGGAAGAAGAGTCTTCGAAAGAAGAATCTTCGAAGTCAGAACGGAAGAAGAGTCTTCGAAAGAAGAATCTTCGAAGTCAGAACGGAAGAAGAATCTTCGATGTAAGAACGGAAGAAGACTCTGAGACTAAAGGAGAAAGAAAGGCTGAGAGAATACATGAAGGAGGAGGAGGAGGAGGGGAGGAAGAAAAAGAAGGAAGAGGAGGAAGAGGAGGAGGAAGGATGAAGAAGAGGAGAAAAGGGAGTTGAAGGAAGACGAAGGAGGGGAAAGAAAGAAGAAGAAGAAAAAAGAGGAAGAGGAGGAGAAGGGTAATGAAGGAGAACGGATGAGGAAGAGGAGAAAGGGAAGAAGTAGGAAGAAAGAGGACGAGGAAGAAGGACGAGGAAGGAGGACAAGTAAGGAGAACAAGGAAGGAGGAGGGTGTGGAGGAGGAGAGAGGGAAGGGAGAGGAGGAGGAGGAGGAGGGTGGGGAGTAGGAGGAGGGTGAGGAGGAGGAGGAGGAGGATGGGGAGGAGGAGGAGGGTGGGGAGGAGGAGGAGGGTGGGGAGGAGGAGGAGGGTGGGGAGGAGGAGGAGGAGGGTGGGGAGGAGGAGGAGGGTGGGGAGGAGGAGGAGGGTGGGGAGGAGGAGGAGGGTGGGGAGGAGGAGGAGGGTGGGGAGGAGGAGGAGGGTGGGGAGGAGGAGGAGGGTGGGGAGGAGGAGGAGGGTGGGGAGGAGGAGGAGGGTGGGGAGGAGGAGGAGGGAGGTTATGAGGAGGAGGGTGGGGAGGAGGAGGAGGGACGGGAGGAGGAGGAGGGTGGGGAGGAGGAGGAGGGTGGGGAGGAGGAGGAGGAGGGTGGGGAGGAGGAGGGTGGGGAGGAGGAGGAGGAGGAGGGTGGGGAGGAGGAGGAGGAGGGTGGGGAGGAGGAGGAGGGTGGGGAGGAGGAGGAGGGTGGGAAGGAGGATGAGGGTGGGGAGGAGGAGGAGGGTAGGGAGGAGGAGGAGGCGATGTAAGCCTAGGCCCTAGAGTGTTACGAAAAACAAAGACAAGGACGACGAAGACGAAGACGTCTATGACTCTGCAAGTTTGACGAGATCTGGAGACAGACAGGAAGCACGAAAAAGAACGAAAAATGACAATATCTAATGGAACATTCTTCCTGGTGGCCGGGAGGGGGAGAGGGAGGGAGGGAGGTGAGAGAGAGAGAGAGAGAGAGAGAGAGAGAGAGAGAGAGAGAGAGAGAGAGGAGAGGAGAGAGAGAGAGAGGAGAGGAGAGGAAAGAAAAGAGAAAGGAGAGGAGAGAGAGGAGCGGAGAGAGAGGAGAGAGAGAGAGGAGGGTGAGGAGAGAGAGAGAGAGGAGAGAGAGGAGAGGAGGGAGAGAGAGGAGAGGAAGAGAGGAGAGAGGAAGAAAGAGAGAGAGAGGGAGAGAGATAGAGAGAGAGAGAAAGGAGAAAGAGAGAGGAGAGAAAGAGAGAGGAGAGAAGGGGAGAGAGAGAGAGAGAGAGAGAGAGAGAGAGAGAGAGAGAGAGAGGAGAGAGAGGAGAGGAGAGAGAGAGAGAGGAGAGAGAGGAGAGAGAGAGAGAGGAGAGAGAGGAGAGAGAGAGAGAGAGAGAGAGAGAGAGAGAGAGAGAGAGAGAGAGAGAGAGAGAGAGAGGTGTCATCGAACGAACTAACGAACGAAATTATTGGAGAAACAAACGCAACGACCAGAACTGTGAGCGAAAAGGGAAAAGTAATGGAAAAGGAATATTCGGTAGATCGAGAACGAAGAGGAAGAAGAAGAGGAGGAGGAGGAGGAGCAGGAGGAGGAGGAGAGGAAGAGGAGGTGAGGGGAAGAGGAGGAGGAGGAGGAGGAGGGGAGGAAGAAGAGGTGAGGGGAAGAGGAGGAGGAGAGGAGGAAGGAGGAGGAGGAGAGGCGGAAGAGGAGGAGGAGGAGGAGGAGACGGGGAGGAGGAGGGGAGAAAGAGGAGGAGGGGTAAGAGGAGGAGGAGGAGGAGGAGGAGAAAGAAGAGGCGGGGTGGAGGGGGAGGAAGAGGAGGAGGGGTAGGGAGAGAAGGAGGAGGGAGGAAGAAGAGGAGGAGGAGGGGGAAGAGGAGGAGGAGAAAGAGGAGAGGGGTAAGAGGAGGAGGAGGCGGGAGGGGGAGGGGAAGGAAGAGGAGGAGGAAGGGAAGAGGAGGAGGAGGGGAAGAGGAGGAGGAGGAAAAGAAAAAGGAAGATATGCTTAATTCTCTCCAAGATCGGGGAAGAAAAATGGGGCAACAGAAGTAGGACAAGGAAAGAGGCAGACTAATGGCGTGGAGGGATAAAAGAACAGAAACAGTGGAAAGGTTTAAAGGTAGAGGAAGATATAGATGAAGTATAGGGACAGAACATAAGAACTTAATATTGAAAGAAACCGCAAGAGACCCTAAGGCCTACACCGGGGAGTTCCATGTCCATTACTACCTATCATCCCCATCCATAAAGTTAGCTAATTTTCTCTATCTAACAACCGATAGTTTCAGTCTATTCCATTCGTTGACCGATATATTGGTAAACCAATTCCTGCCTATTTCCTTGTTAAATCTAAATTTGTCCAATTTAAGTCCATTACTGCGAGTTCTGCCCTGCTGCCTTAATCAGCATCACCCATGTTAAAGCCCTTGACCCATTTGAATACCTCTATTGGATTACACCGCACTCTACGTCTTTCCAGAGAGTATAAGGTAAATGTAGAAGGTAGTTAGAAGGGAGGGGTGGAGGGGGTGGTGGAAGGGAGAGAAGTGGGTTGGAATGAGTGTTCAGCATCATCCATGTTAAAGCCCTTGACCCATTTGAATACCTCTATTGGATCACACCGCACTCTAAGTCTTTCCAGAGAGTATAAGGTAAATGTAGAAGGTAGTTAGAAGGGAGGGGTGGAGGGGGTGGTGGAAGGGAGAGAAGTGGGTTGGAATGAGTGCTCAGCATCACCCATGTTAAAGCCCTTGACCCATTTGAATACCTCTATTGGATCACACCGCACTATACGTCTTTCCAGAGAGTATGAGGTAAATGTAGAAGGTAGTTAGAAGGGAGGGGTGGAGGGGGGGGGGTGGAAGGGAGTGAAATGGGTTGGGAATGGGTGTGTTCAGCATCACCCATGTTAAAGCCCTTGACCCATTTGAATACCTCTATTGGATCACACCGCACTATACGTCTTTCCAGAGAGTATGAGGTAAATGTAGAAGGTAGTTAGAAGGGAGGGGTGGAGGGGGGGGGGTGGAAGGGAGTGAAATGGGTTAGAATGAGTACGTGTCTTTGATTTGGTTACCTCCTTTGTAATTGGGGAGATTAGATGTGGAGTGAGATTAGATGTGGAGTGAGTAACAGCGAAGTTCAAATGAGTGCGAAAGTCAGTTAAATGTCGCTTTGAAAGGTGAGAACTGGGATTGTGGGGGTACTGTATGTGCATGTACATGAGATTATTTAGGTACAGAGGGACAAGAGTAGGAAAGAACAAGAAAAAGAACAGGAAATGGATTACGACTAGGAAAATGAACAGGCACAAGAACAAGACCAGAACCATGACCATGACCATGACCATGACCATGGCCATGACCATGACCATGACCATGACCATGACCATGACCATGACCATGACCATGACCATGACCATGACCATGACCATGACCAAGACCAAGACCATGACCATGACCAATGGACTGTGACCATGATCATGACCTTGACCATGACCATGACCATGACCATGACCATGACCTTGACCATGACCATGACCATGACCTTGACCATGACCATGACCTTGACCATGACCTTGACCATGACCATGACCATAACCATGACCATGACCATGACGATGACCATGACCATGACCATGACCGTGACCAGGAAAATGAACAGGAACGAGGAACATGACCATGACCATGACCATGACTATGACCATGACCATGACCATAACCAGACGCAGAATTAGAAGTCGAAGAAGACGAAGTCGAAGAAGACGAAGACGAAGAAGACGAAGACGAAGACGAAGACGAAGACGAAGACGAAGAGGAAGAGGAAGAACGCAAAGAAGAAGAACGCAAAGAAAAATAACAAAAGAAGAAGGAAACACAAAGAAAGAACGCAAAGAAGAAGAAGAAGAAGAAAGAGAAAGAAGAAGAAGAAGAAGAAGAAGAAGAAGAAGAAGAAGAAGAAGAAGAAGAAGAAGAAGAAGAAGAAGAAGAAGAAAAAAGAAGAAGAAAGAAGAAGAAGAAGAAGAAGAAGAAGAAGAAGAAGAAGAAGAAGAAGAAGAAGAAGAAGAAGAAGAAGAAGAAGAAGAAGAAAGAAGAAAGAAGAAGAAGAAAGAAGAAGAAGAAGAAGAAAGAAAAAGAAAAAGAAGAAAAAGAAAAGAAGAAGAAAGAAAAAGAAAAAGAAAAAGAAGGAGAAGAAAAAGAAGAAGAAAGAAAATAAAAAGAAGAAGAAGAAGAAGAAAAGAAGAAGAACGCGAAGAAGTAGAAGAAGAAAAAGAAGAAGAAAAAATAAGAGAAAAAGAAGGAGAAGAACGCAAAGAAGAAAAACGCAAAGAACGCAAAGAAGAAGAAGAAGAAGAAGAAGAAGAAGAAGAAGAAGAAGAAGAAGAAGAAGAAGAAGAAGAAGAAGAAGAAGAAGAAGAAGAAGAAGAAGAAGAAGAAGAAGAAGAAGAAGAAAACGATAACAGGAACGAGGCCAAGAACAAGAACAATAACAAGAGCATGAGCATGAACAAGAACAAAAATAATAAAAAACAACATAAAAAACAACAAATGAAAGAAGGAAGAGAAATACAAATGAAGACAAAAAATAATAATAATAGACATAATAATATGATAATACAATGAATATAATAAAAATTATAAATATGATAAATGATAAATATGAATATACATGATGAATAATTGATGATGATGATTTGGTTTAACGTCACAAACTCCTTCCTATCGAAAGGCTAGGACGGTGCCCCTTACAGAGGACTTTGTAGCGTAGAATTTAACGAAACATACCCTTGGTTCAACTTCACCGGTGGCAGGATTCGAACCGCCATCCCCTCGACCTTCGCCGCAAGTAACGACGTCCTAACCTGCTCAGCCAGCCAGCGAGCTTCCAAATAATTGATATAACAAATAATAAATGATAAATAATGAATATAATAACAAATGGAATATAATAGATAATAAATATGAGAGATAAATACAATAACAAAAGGTATAATAAAACGTAAAGAAAAAGCAAAGACGTTAAGGATGAGAGAAAGATATGGAGAGGCGAGTGAGACGGAGTGGCGATGGACAGGAAGAGATACCGACCAATGAAACAGACGAAGCGGAGACGGAGATGGAGAGGAAATAAACGAAAGAAACTGACGAAGAGAAAAGGAAACATGAAGAAAAGTGCTCAAGGGAAGGCAAACTCGAACGAATAAGAGATTAGATTTGTGACGGGAAATATACACAGAGGAAGGTGACAGTAAATAAAATGGTCGAGAATGACGATGAGGACAATGATGAAGTAGTCAATGAGAGACAGTAAGTATGGCTAAAATAACAATAATAATAACGTACACACGCACAAACGCGCAAACGCACAAACGCACACACGCACACACGCATACATGCACACATGCACACTCGCACACACACACACACATACATACATACACATATGCACACAAACACATATACGCACACACACACTCGCACACACACACATACACACACACACACGCACGCACGCACGCACAACACACACACACACACACACACACACACACACACACACACACAACACACACACACACACACACACACACACACACACACACACACACCACACCACCACACACACACACACACACCACACACACCACCACACACACCACACCTACCACCATCATCATCATCATCATCATCATCATCATCATCATCATCATCATCATCATCAGTATCATCATTATCATCATTATTACTATCATCATCATCATCATCATCATCATCTTTATCATCATCTTTTCATCATCATCATCATCATTATCATCTTTATCATCATCATCATCATCATCATCATCATCATCATCATCATCATCATCATCATCATCATCATCATCATCATCATCATCATCATCACCATCATCATCATCATCATCGCCATCATCATCACCATCATCACCATCATCCCATTGTTCAGTAGGGACAGTAACGGCTCGCACTCGGAACTTTAAGCATGGGATCCTTAGACACTAACCACCGTACCAGAAAGCCATCTGTAGGTCACGTGCTGTAGTCGGGAGACACTTCATGTCGTGTAAGAGACTGAAGCCTTTGCTGAAACAAATACGACAGTTTTCCTTAGGTCACGTGATATCCGTCCAGACACTTCGCCATGTTTACACAGCAATCAAAGATGACTCACAAGTATCAGGATTCACAGCCTCTTATCTATTATCTACGTTTATCATTTGTTTGTTTGTGCGTTTGTTTGTTTATTTATTTATTCATTTGTTTGTTTCTTTATTTGTTTATTCACTTGTTTGTTTTTTGTTTTTCTTTATTAAATTATTTCTTTCTTTGTTTGTCTATTTGTTTGTTTATTCATTTATCTATTTACTTATTTGTTTGTTTGTTATTTTTTCTTTATTTGTTTGTTCACTTGTCAATTTATCTATCATTTATTAATTAATTAATTTTATTATCTATTTATCATTTATCTATTTTTATATATTTGCTATTCATCCATTTTTTATTTACTTATCTATTTCTTTATCTATCTATTCATCTATCCATCTATTTGGTTAATCACTTATTCATTCATCTATCTATTAATTTATTCATCTTTAAATCTATTCTAACTTTTTATAGGCTAATTGATCTTCAACCGGCATCTCTTCCATTTTACTTCATTTCGGAAAACAAAAATAGTTACACGAAAGAAAGAAATAAGAAGGTATCCAACTATGACCAAAAAGAAATACATACAAAGAATGGACAGAGAGGAACAAACAAGGAGAAGACCGACAAAGATAAACAAGGAGAAAGGACAAGGAAGAGACAACAAAAAATACGAAGTCAAGAGAGAAATGTTCAAGAAGGATGGAGACAATGGGGAACAACAAGAAGAGGAGAAAACGGAGAGAGAGGGAGAGAGAGAGAGAAAAATATATCTTTATAAGGAGAGACCAACAAGGGTTAGTCCGACGAAGATAAACAAGAAGAAGAAATACGACAGAAAGGAAGAGATGGAGGAAGACAGGGTACGAAGACAGAGAAGTTTAAATAATAGTAAGAAAAAAAATACAACTCCAGGAAGGAATAAACATGGAGAAAGATCGAAAGCTACTATAGACAAACACAGACGAATGTGTTGAGAAGAAATAGAGGAAGAACTTGGAAAGAATTTGGGTGAGGTAATTGGAAAGGATCGGTAAGAGAAAGAGAGAGAGAAAGAGAAAGAGAAAGAGAAAGAGAAAGAGAAAGAGAAATAGAGGAAGAACTGGTGGAGTGACAAGGAAAATAGTCAAGGATAGAAAGTTGCATGGAGGATTGAGGACTGGAATGGAAAGCACAGGATGAAGGGGAAGAGGAGGAGGAAGAGGAGGAGGAAGAGAAGGAGAAAGAGGAGGAAGAGGGGGAGGAAGAGGAGGAAGAGGAAGAGGAGGAGGAAGAAGAAGA
>NC_134820.1:34643320-34648320 GCF_046742065.1 Oratosquilla oratoria | reverse complement strand
AGGAGGAAGAAGAGGGGGAGAAAGTAGGGGTGGAAATTAAGAAGATAGGAAGTAGGGAATTAAAAGTAGGAGAAGGAAGAGAGGGACAAGAGGAGGAAGAGAAGATGAGAAGTAGAAGGAGGAAGAGAAAGAGGAAGAGGGGAAGAAAAGGAGGAGGAGGAGAAGGAGAGAGAAGAGGAGGTATAAGAGGAGGAAGAAGAGGAGGAAGAGTAGGGAGAGGAGAAGAGGAGGAGGAGGAGTAAGAAAAGGAAAAGAGGAGGAACGAGGAAGGAGAAGGAAGAAGAGGAAGATAAAGAGTAGGAAATTAAAACATATTTTTTTCAGTGAAGATATCACCAGAGTCCTTAAAATATCGACTACATAAAACATAACGGAGAAGGAGGAGGAAAAGGATGAGGAAGAGTGGGAGGAGGAGGAAGAGGAGAAGGAGGAAGAGGACAAGAAAGGATGGACACTTCATTTCCCTTGAGAGACGAAGAGGAGGAGCCAAGCCTTTGCCTTTTGGAAAGATTTTTTTTTTTTTTTTTTTTTTTTTTAAGAAGAACCGGAAAAAAATACAAAGAAAAAAATGAGAGACACAGTCTTCTAAAACATATCTTTGGGTTACTGAAAATTAAATTAAACTCTACTTTTATCTTGGTGGCACACTTTGTACCTTGTATTCCTAACCTGGTTCAGACTCTCTCTCCAGATCGACGTCTGTCTCCGAACAGGACTGGAAGACTTCCACCCGATCAATTCACCAGCGATTCCCAGGTGACAAGAGACTTTATTACTTTGGGATTTGGTCCCCACACTAAAGGATTTAAAAATGTTGCTATCAACTCCACTTCCCCCCCACGCCCCCAACTCGATTCTTTTCAGTTTCTAGTTTTGAATTTGGAGTTACCAGTTTTGAGTTTCGAGACTTGAGTGTTTAGAGAGTTTAGAGAGTTGAGAGTGTTTAGAGAGTTTAGAAAGTTATGAGTTTTGAGAGTTTACAGAGTTTAGAGAGTTTAGAGAGCTTAGAAAGCTTAGAGAGCTTAGAGAGTTGAGAGAGTTTAGAGAGTTTAGAGAGTTGAGTTTTGAGAGTTGAGTTTTGATTCTTGAGTTTTGAGTGTTTTAGTGTTTTGGTGTTTTAGTGTTTTAGTGTTTTAGTATTTTAGTATTTTAGTGTTGTAGTGTTGTAGTGTTGTAGTGTTGTAGTGTTTTAGTGCTTTGGTGTTTTGGTGTTTTGAGTGTTTTAGTGTTTTGGTGTTTTGGTGTTTTAATATTTTGATGTTTTAGTGTTTTAGTGTTGTAGTGTTTTAGTGTTTTAGTGTTTTAGTGTTTTAGTATTTTAGCGTTTTAGTGTTTTAGTGCTTGTGCTTTAGTGTTTTAGTGTTTTTAGTTTTGCTGTTTTCAGTTTTGAATTTTGAATCTTGGGTTTTGAGTTTTGAGTTTTGAGTTTTGAATTTTGAGTTTTAATTCTCGAGCTTTGATTTTTAAAATTTAAGTTTTGAATTCTGAGTTCTGAGTTCTGAGTTTTGATTTTTTAATTGTGAGTTTTGATTCGTAAATTTTGATTTTTGATTTTTAATTCTTGAGTTTTGAGTTTTAGATTTTAAGTTTTGAATTCTGAGTTCTGAATTCTGAGTTTTGATTTTTGAGTTTTGAGTTTTGAATCGTGAGTTTTGAGTTTTGAATTTTGAGTTGTGAGTTGGGTTTGATTCTTGAAATTTGAATCTGAGTTGTGATTCTTGACTTGCTTTTTCTTGTTGTAGATTTGTTGTTTGTGATCTACATTGAGTTTGGAGGCGTTGAGACAAACGAAGTTGTATCTTGTCTTTCATTCTCCTCGTCTAGACAGAACTACATTTTCGGAACATTCACCGAGGAAAACTCAGGCGGTTGCCAATGGTATTATTTACATGCACATGGTGGCTGTTGCCACAATAGTTAGCCATTTACGTACAATCCATTCTCTACTAGCTACGCCTTACTCTTATTTCTACAATGTACAATGAGTGAGTTGAGTATGGACATTCAGTATTTATGCATGGATTATTTATTTACAAATGGGAACACCGCATGCCCACAGATGCTTGGCCCAAATGACCTCTGTGAGGTCAAACACAATAGGAGGTCCCTTGGGAGTTCTCTGAAGACGTCGGATGTTCCGTCCTGTACTAAATGCGTGCGTGCGCGCGCGTGTGCATCCCAGATATCTAAAGGGTTGAATATTCCCTTCAATCATCTTGCAACATTACTTTGCATGCGCAACTCACAGGACTTCTTGGTAAACCTCAATCACAATACCACTTGGTGATTTTATTCAGCAAAATGGTGAGTTCTGGTTAGGGGTGAAAGTTACTAGATACTAATGGTCCTCTTTTATTCTCACTGATGCAAGACGATGTAATACTAAACAAGATAAATAACTGTGGGCACTAATGGCGTAAGCAAATTTTTTTTCCCTTGAACCATTCAAACGATTAAAAGAAAAAGGAGAAGAAGGAGAGGAGGAGGAAGAAGAAAAGGAAAGAGAGTTAAAAGGAGGAGGGGAGGAGGGGGAGGAGGGAGAGTAGGAGAAGAAGGGAAGAAAATCATTTATAAAATTAAAGAGAAAGGATATAGTGTATAGGAAAAAATGAAATTGAAAGGCTTTAAGTTAGGGAAGGAGAATATCAAACTAGAATAAGATTACAGATGAGCTAAGAAAGATCATCGACAGAGAGAGAGAGAGAGAGAGAGAGAGAGAGAGAGAGAGAGAGAGAGAGAGAGAGAGAGAGAGAGAGAGAGAGAGAGAGAGAGAGAGAGACAGAGAGAGAGAGGAAGGTAGGGAGAGTTAAAATAAGAAAGGAATCGGGGAGAACCGTAAGGGTGTAATGGAGGCTGGGTAGGGGATAGTAAGGTAATTGGCAGGTAGAAAACCTGTTTGTCCAATGGAAACTGTGTGAAAGAACACTAGGGGGAGAAGGTGGGAGGCTGAGGGGAAAGGCGAGCAGAAGGAGAGGGATGAAAGCGGGGAAGAGGGAGATCGATGGGGGAGTTCGGCGGAGGCAGTCGGTGAGGGAAGCGAGGAGGAGGCGGTGGGGGAAAAGCTTTAAGTGATGAGAAGGAAGATGAAATGAAGGAGTGAATTGGAAGAAAGAGGGAGAGATGTTTGGGTGAAGGGATTTGAAAAGAAGAAGGAATAGATTGGAGGAAAATAGAGGACAAGAGGTGGATGTACGGGAAAGAAAAATTATATGAAAAAAGGCAAAAGTAAAAAGATAAAATGCATTTACTATTTTTCCTCCAGGTTTTCATGTGAAGAGAATTGACAACCTGTATCTCCTGTCAAACTCCTTCTCCTCCTCCTCCTCCTCCTCCTCCTCCTCCTTCTCCTCATCTTTATCCTCTCCCTGATCCTCGTCCTTCTCCTCATCCTCTTCTCCTGCTACTCGAAGACAAATAAACAAACCAACATGAATATAACACAGACAACTGACCAATTTTTTTTTTCTTTGATCAAAGATGTATGGCAGGGCTATGGAAACGTTGTTGGCTTCTGTGTAGCTCTTGGATTGCTGTTCCTCAAACCCGAGGAAACATTTCCTTTTGAATAATCAAACCCACCAGTCGCAAATCTTCGATCTGGTTGCGTCTCTTTGCAGAAGCTCTGTGTGGCAAAACGGTAGCAGACGGAGCTCTCAGCATAAAGTCCCGGGATCGAAGCTTCGCGACGTTTGGATTCGATAATATAATTAGAAATATTTCACTGCAATTTGTGATTACTTCCATAAATTTGCTCTTATGGTAATTGGGGTAGGTCATAGAACGTAATGTGGAGGTTAACGTAGTATTTGATAACAATAACAGAAGACCAAAGGCCAGAACAAGATAGAACCACACAACTCTCGGTTACTAAACTAGCGGCCGGGGTGTTGAGTAGATCTTTGGCTGGATTCATAAGAACATAAGAACATAAGAATAAAGGAGACTGCAAAAGACCACAAGGCCTACACCAGGCAGCTCCGTATCCATCACCACCTGTCATCCCCATCCATAAAGTTGTCTAATCGTTTTTTAAAACAACTGATAGTTTCAGCGCTTACTACATGGTTACTAAGTTTATTCCATTCATCGACCACCCTATTAGATTCTTGCTTGTACCGACTAAATTCCAAGGTCGCTTAATATTACGCGTATGGTCTTCATACACTGAAAGTCTCCATTATGGCTTTGTACCTGCAAAAGTACCGCAAACCTCGTATCCTTTACAACTTGCGACAATGAACAAATGCACTCCTCTCTACGCAAAGCATAAACTCGAACTTCATCAGCAGGACTCGCAGTAATGAACTTAATTTAGACAATTTTAGATTTAAGAAGGAAAGAGGCAAGAACTGGTTTACCAACAGAACTGTCAACGAATGGAATAGACTTAGTAATCTTGTAGGGAGCGCTGAAAATATCGGTCGTTTTAAGAAAAGGTTAGACAACTTTATGGATGGGGACGATAGGTGGTAATGGACATGGAAGTGCCTAGTGTATACCTTGCGGTCTCTTGCAGTCCCTTTTATGGATATGCTCTTATGTAATCGTTAATTCCAAGATAGTTTACTGAGCGATGTCGGGTCAAGTTTTGATTATTTTTGCAGAAAAGGTTAGAGCTATATCTGAGGGGATCAGAATCTGGGACGGAGACTGTTGGAGTCTGCGGGAGTTTGTGGGAGTTTGTGGGAGTCTGTGGGAGTCTGTGGGAGTCTGTGGGAGTCTGTGGGAGTCTGTGGGAGTCTGTGGGAGTCTGTGGAGTCCGTGGAAGTCCGTGGGAGTCTGTGAGAGTCCGTGGGAGTCTGTGGGAGTCTGTGGGAGTCTGTGGGAGTCCGTGGTAGACCGTGGGAGACCGTGGGAGACCGTGGGAGACCGTGGGAGACCGTAGAAGTCTGTGGGAGTCTGTGGGAGTCCGTGGGATTCCGTGGGAGTCTGTGGGAGTCTGTGGGAGTTTGTGGGAGTCTGTGGGAGTCTGTGGGAGAGTCTGTGGGAGAGCCTGTGGA
>NC_134820.1:34633320-34638320 GCF_046742065.1 Oratosquilla oratoria | reverse complement strand
GAAGAGACTCAGAGCTCGTAAGGGCCGATCTATGGGAACTGCTATGACCTTTACAACACACACACACCCAACTCCCCGCCCACGAGAGTCAGAGTAACGACCCCGAGAGCGCAGCAGTAACCGAACTAATTATATGGGTAAATGCCGTGACCTTACATGCACCCAACACACAAGACAACACACACCACCAACTCCCCACCCCACGAGGAGTTAGAGTAACAACTCGCAGGCACAGTGATACTTACTGCGGACCTAGTAGCCGCGCAGTTTGCGCACGTGAAGATGTGTGGTTGTGTGGTGTGTGTGTGTGTGTGTGTGTGTGTGTTGTGTGTGTGTGTGTGTGTGTGTGTGTGTGTGTGTGGTGTGTTTTGTGTGTGTGTGTGTGTGTTTCAGAACCTCCCTCTAGTCACCACTGTCACTTAAATTTGACTTGAAATATCACTCGGCTCGAGGCCCCTTGCCTCTCGTTACGTTGAGGTTTCAGCTAATATTCAAGTTCCTCTTAGTAGTAGGAAGACCCAATGCCCTTCTTCTTCCTGTAGTCCTCACTATTATTCTAGGCCCCCATGCCTATATCCTCTCGTCCTTTGGGTAATGTGTGTGTGTGTGTGTGTGTGTGTTGGGGTGTGGGTGTGTGAGTGGTGGAGTGTGTGGGTGTGTGTGTGTGTGTGTGTGTGTGTGTGTGTGTGTGTGTGTGTGTGTGTGTGCGCGTCCGTGCGTGCGTGCGTGCGTGCGTGACTGTGAATATGTGAATGATTCCTTATCTTGATAGCATTACATAAGTCCTTGGAGAAATTCTTGTACTGAAGTTATGTTGTTCATGTCACTCGCTGTCTCTACCGTTTCCTGAATAGTAGTAACATATTTTCGCAGTTTTACAAATCTACATCACGACAGCTAATCTAGACTGAAACAAAGACCCAAATCTACATATCTACCAAATATACAAAATCTACAAAGTGCTTTTCCTGTATAGTGACACTCGAATCTGATGTTAAGATTAAAGATCTTACGAGTATCCCTGTATAAGTCAGGTGAGAATTAATTCCTTCTCATTAGAGTTACATTATTCTTTATTTCTTCCTATGTAACTCAGATTCATGTCTGGACTCATATTCCTCCATAAATTGACTCCATGATTCTCCTCCATACCCAGTGTCCTCCCTCTCCCACCTCCACATATTTCTTCCACGTCCCCTCCCCTCCCTACCCTCCCTCCATATATCATTCTAATCTTTCTCCCACCGCCCTCCATCCACCGATACTTCTGTGCATGGACACCTGGACCCCTCCCTCCATTTCCCTCCCTCCATACCCTCCTCCATATTTTTTCGGGTATTTTTTTCGTTCTCATCCTCCTCTTTCTTGTTTCCACCACCGTCGTTTGCATGAACCTTTCCCCCTAACTTCCCTTGTTCTAAGCTCCTGGTGTCCTATTCAATAATCTCCACCATCTATATCAAATGTCCGGGTCCCCTTCCTTCCATTCCCCCTCCCCCTCCATACCCTCCTCCATATTTTTTCGGGTATTTTTTTCGTTCTCATCCTCCTCTTTCTTGTTTCCACCGTGTGTTGCATGACTTTCCCCTACCTTCCTTGTTCCAAGTCTTCCTGTGTCCTATTCAATGACCTCCATCCATCTATTCATATGTCCTGGTCCCCTCCCTCCATTCTCCCCTCCCTCCATACCCTCCTCCATATTTTTTTCGGATTATTTTTTTTCGTCCTCTATAATCTTCCTACTTTCTTGTTTCCCACCACCGGGTGTTTTGCATTGACTTTCCACTACCTTCCTTGTTCCAAGACTTCCTGTGTCCCTATTCCCAATAATCCTCCATCCATCATTCATATGTCCCGCTCTGACTTACATGCGTTAAGTGTACTCTCCACGCGGTGAAGCAGTCCACATATTTCTAGGAACTTTAGTAGACATCCCATACGGGATCCAGAGTAACCGCAAGTCACTTCGTTTTTTATGACTGGAGACTAATGTCTATTTAAGAAATAACATTAGTATTTTTCTGATTCTACTAGCCCTGGGTTCTGCTGCCTTCCTTAAATATCTTCTTTATCCTCTCCACGACTTGTTGCGATATAAACTCAAGGTCAGAACTGCCGTTTATTCCTGACAAATTACCTTTCCATTGCCGTCCTCCTCGCTTCATTCTCTATCCCTGCGCCTTCCTCATCCCTCTTCCTCTCTTCCTTTCTCTTCGCTTTTCCCCCCCTTCGAACGTCTCCTACCAATCTATTACATTCCCCCAATTCCCTCCCTTTTTCCATCCTACTGTCCTCCCGCTCCCACCGTCCTGCTTGTATTTGGGTAGTCCTGACAAATTACCTTTCCATTTCTCGTCTCCTCTCTTCTCTATCCCTCCCTTCCTCCATCTCCTCTTCCTCTCTTCCCCTTCGATCTCCTACCTCTCCTTACATTCCCCCCTCTCCATCTACCGCCTCCATCTCCCACCTCCTTCTTTTGGTTATTCCTGGCAAATTACCTTTCCATTGCCCGTCTCCTCTCTTCTCTATCCCTCCCTTCCTCCATCTCCTCTTCCTCTCTTCCCCTTCGATCTCCTGCCTCCTCTCACACTTCATCCCCTTTCCATATACTCTCTCCATCTCCCACCTCCCTCTTCTCCCTCTACGTCGAAGGGGAAGGCAAACACACTGTGTAGGTCGACAGAACCCTTTGATAGAGCAGTTTCCAACAGACCCTGATGCATACAGACTCGTGCATTCACCTGCACGCAGAGTATATACATATATCTATATTACACACACACACACACCTCACACACAATAACACACACACACCCACACACACACTACCCAACACACACACACACACATCACACACACACACATATATACAAATAGACATTATATATACATTAGTATATATATATATAAGAGATATGTGTGGGTGGTGTGTGTGTGTTGTGTGTGTATTCACCACGGATCTGCTGCAGCCTCCTTGTCCCGAGACAGCCAGACACCCATCCGACGGCAGCGAGCTCAGAGCTCATTATTAGCCGATCCCTGGGTAGGTCTGAGACCACCTCACGACATCACACACCGGGAATGCAAGGTCACTACACTCCTTGACCTAAAACATCCCGTACCTACTCTGCTGCTAGGTGAACAGGGGCTACACGTGAAAGGAGACAAACCCAACTTATCGCCTCCGCCCGGCCGGGGAATCGAACCCCGGTTTCTCTGACTTGTGCGGCCAGTGCTCTACCAATCCGCCACCTGAGCCGTGTGTGTGTGTGTGTGTGTGTGTGTGTGTGTGTGTGTGTGTGTGTGTGTGTGTGTGTGTGTGTGTGTGTGTGTGTGTGTGTGTGTGTGTGTGTGTGTGTCAGTATACCTTCATATGCCTATATGGTATACAAAAATACAAGTCTAAATGGGGGTACCATCTAATCTCCTGGTCTTCTTCCCTAGCAGGTATTATACGTGAAGATACATCCATACGTGTGTGCATATACGTGTACACACACACGCACACACACACACACACACACACACACACACACACACACACACACACACACACACACACACACACACACACACACACACACACACACACACACACACACACACCTGATATCAAACCTGTATTAAGTTAAACTAATTTAAATCGTTCAATGTTTTACTCGAAACGAGAATTTTTGCTCTTGCGTCACTCTTACACAAAACTCTTCTGATCCTGATAACCTTCAAACTCTCGCGAAAGTCCCTCTCGGCAGTTGCTCTCATGTAAACTGACCCAAAGCTTTCTAAACTCGTGGGGCCCTACTGTCTTGATAACACAAAACAAACTTTTTTAATCGGATATTGAATTTCTGGTTCCATAAAAGTTACGCTGCTTCTTCGTCTTCTTCTTCTTCCTCTCCTTCTTTTTATCACTCTTTTTTTTCTTCTCCTCCTCCACTTCCTGTCATTTTTCGTTGTCCTCCTATTTCTCTATCCACCGTCTACTTTCTATTCCTCTTTCGCCTACTGTTCTTCACCTCTTGCCTCTTCCTGCTTTATCATCTATTCCTCTTCTTCATCTTCTTCCCCTTTTATTTTGGCATTTCTATTCCTACACCTCCTCCTTCGCCTCCTCCTCCTTCTCCTCCTCCTCCTTCTCCTCCTCCTTCTCCTCCTCCTCCTCCTCCTCCTCCTCCTCCTCCTCCTCCTCCTCCTCCTCCTCTTCCCCTTTACCTTTGCCCTTTATTTGCACTTCTTCCTCTTACTCCTTAACCTGCTTCTTCATGTTAAAAAAAACACTTTTTTTTTTCCCTCTCCATCTCCATCCTCTTCCCTTTCCTGTTTTTCCCGCATTTTACCCCTTACTACTAACGATTTATTACCAAAGTAACGTCCTGTTTACTTACTAAAACTACTACTACATACTAACAACTACTAAACACTACTAATGCTCACTATCACTACTACTAATCACATCACAATTAATTTCCTACTCCTCAACTCACTACTACTACTACTACTACTACTACGAACTACTACTACTAACTACTCACGAACTACTACTACTACTGACAACCACGACGACCAACCACCGTATCCACAATGACCATCTGGGCCGCAGACTTGCTCAGAACAGTCCCTCAAGAGTCGGGGTTCCTCAGACCCACAGGAGATTTGGGCAGGATTTTTTATTACGAGAAGCGCGCTTTTCCCCCGGCTGAATGGACGCCGAAGGGGTCTCGAGTCCTAAAGACTCCGTCGTCCGCGAGTAGCCGACCGAAGTAGAAGTCAGAAGCGCCCCTAGAGTGGCGAGAGCGCTTAGCCGTCATAATTCGAGGGCAGCGAATTGCGGGAATGGTCATACCCCGCGTAAAGTCCACGGGGACATTCGTACTAATTCGTAAGGGCGCAGGACCTCCCCAATTTAGGACGTGATGCGGAGGGGTCCAACGGTGATTCGTCTTTATAAAGGATTCCCCAGGCCAGGACGTTCGAGAGATGAAATTTCTCTTTCTCTCTCT
>NC_134820.1:34610225-34620225 GCF_046742065.1 Oratosquilla oratoria | reverse complement strand
GTATAAGAGAAGGAGGAGGAGGAGGAGAAGGAAGGGGAAGAGGAGGAGGAGGGATAGAAGGAGGGGAGGAGGAAGAGGAGAAGAGACTCAGTTTTTGTGTCATAGGAGTAGGAGGAGGATGGGGAGGAGGAAGGGGAGGGGAAGAACGAGGAGGAAGGGTAGGAGGAGGAGGAGGCGTAGGAGGAGGGGTAGGACGAAGGGAAAAAGGAGGAGGAGAAGAGACTCATAGTTTTTGTGGCATAAGAGGAGGAAGAGTAGGAGGAGGAGGAGGAGGGGAGGAGGAGGAGGAGGAGAAAGGAAAAGAGGAGGAGGAGGAGGAGGAGGAGGAGGAGGAGGCGTAGGAGGAGGGGGAGTAGGAAGGGAAAGAGGAGGAGGAGAAAGGACTCATAGTTTTTGTGGCCTAAAAGGAGGAGGAGGAGGAAGAGGAAAGGGAGGGGAAGAAGGAGGAGGGGGAAGAGGAGGAAGAAGAGGAGGAGGAAGAAGGGAAAGATGAGGATGAGAAGAGACTCATAGTTTTTGTGGCATAAGAGAAGGGAGAGTAGGAGGAGGAGGAGAAGGGGAGGAGGAGGAAGGGGAGGAGGAGGAGGGGAGGAGGTGTAGGAGGAAGGAAAAGAGGAGGAGTAGGTGTAGGAGGAGTTGGAGGAGGAGGAGGCGTAGGAGGAGGGGGAGGAGTGAGGGAAAGAGGAGGAGGAGAAGAGACTCATAGTTTTTGTGGCATAAGAGGAGTAGGAAGAGGAAGAGGAGGAGTTGGTGTAGGAGGAGGAGGCGTAGGAGGAGGGGGAGGAGGAATGGAAAGAGGAGGAGGAGAAGAGACTCATAGTTTTTGTGGCATAAGAGGAGGAAGAGTAGGAGAAGGAAGGGGAGGAGGAGGAGAAGGTGTAGGATGAGGGGGAGGAGGAGGAGGCGTAGGAGGAGGGAGAGGAGGAAGGGAAAGAGGAGGAGGAGAAGAGACCCATACTTTTTGTGGCATAAGAGGAGGAAGAGTAGGAGAAGGTGTAGGAGGAGGGGGAGGAGGAGGTGGCGTAGGAGGAGGGGGAGGAGGAATGGAAAGAGGAGGAGGAGAAGAGACTCATAGTTTTTGTGGGATAAGAGGAGAAGGAAGAGGAGAAGGAAGGGGAAGAGGAGGAGTTGGTGTAGGAGGAGGTGGCGTAGGAGGAGGGAGAGGAGGAATGGAAAGAGGAGGAGGAGAAGAGACTCATAGTTTTTGTGGCATAAGAGGAGGAAGAGTAGGAGAAGGTGTAGGAGGAGGGGGAGGAGGAGGTGTCGTAGGAGGAGGGAGAGGAGGAAGGGAAAGAGGAGGAGGAGAAGAGACTCATAGTTTTTGTGGCATAAGAGGAGGAAGAGTAGGAGAAGGTGTAGGAGGAGGGGGAGGAGGAGAAGGTGTAGGAGGAGGTGGAGGAGGAGGAGGTGGAGGAGGAGGAGGAGGAGGTCTGGAAACAGGAGGAGGAGAAGAGACTCATAGTTTTTGTGCATAAGAGGAGGAAGAGTAGGAGAAGGTGTAGGAGGAAGGAAAAGAGGAGGAGGTGGTGTAGGAGGAGGGGGAGGAGGAGGAGGCGTAGGAGGAGGGGGAGGAGTGAGGGAAAGAGGAGGAGGAGAAGAGACTCATAGTTTTTGTGGCATAAGAGGAGAAGGAAGAGGAGAAGGAAGGGGAAGAGGAGGAGTTGGTGTAGGAGGAGGAGGCGTAGGAGGAGGGGGAGGAGGAATGGAAAGAGGAGGAGGAGAAGAGACTCATAGTTTTTGTGGCATAAGAGGAGGAAGAGTAGGAGAAGGTGTAGGAGGAGGGGGAGGAGGAGGTGGCGTAGGAGGAGGGGGAGGAGGAGGTGGCGTAGGAGGAGGGGGAGGAGGAAGGGAAAGAGGAGGAGGAGAAGAGACTCATAGTTTTTGTGGCATAAGAGGAGGAAGAGTAGAAGGAAGGGGAAGAGGGGGAGAAGGTGTAGGAGGAGGTGGAGGAGGAGGAGGGGGAGGAGGAATGGAAAGAGGAGGAGGAGAAGAGACCCATACTTTTTGTGGCGGAAGAGGAGGAAGAGTAGGAGAAGGGTGTAGGAGAAGGTGTAGGAGTAGGGGGAGGAGGAGGTGGCGTAGGAGGAGGGAGAGGATGGAAGGGAAAGAGGAGGAGGAGAAGAGAGACTCATAGTTTTTGTGGCATATGAGGAGAAGGAAGGGGAAGAGGAGGAGAAGGTGTAGGAGGAGGGGGAGGAGGAGGTGGCGTAGGAGGAAGGAGAGGAGGAATGGAAAGAGGAGGAGGAGAAGACTCAGAGTTTTTGTGGCTTAGGAGGAGGAGGAGGGGGAGGAGGAGGAGGGGGAGGAGGAGGAGGGGGAGGAAGTGTAGGAAGAAGGGGAAGAGGAGAAGTAGGTGTAGGAGGAGGGGGAGGAGGAGGAGGCGTAGGAGAAGGGGGAGGAGGAAGGAAAAGAGGAGGAGGAGAAGAGACTCATAGTTTTTGTGGCATAAGAGGAGAAGGAAGAGGAAGAGGAGGAGAAGGTGTAGGAGGAGGTGGAGGAGGAGGTGGCGTAGGAGGAGGGGGAGGAGGAATGGAAAGAGGAGGAGGAGAAGAGACTCATAGTTTTTGTGGCATAAGAGGAGAGGGGAGGAGGAGAGAGGAAGGAGGAGGAAGAGGAGGAGAAGAAGGGTAGGAGGAGGTAGGAGGAGGAGGAGGAGGAGGCATAGGAGTAGGAGGCATAGGAGGAGGGGGAGGAGGAGGAATGGAAAGAGTAGGAGGAGAAGAGACCCATACTTTTTGTGGCATATAGAGGAGGAAGAGGTAGGAGAAGGTGTAGGAGGAGGAAGAGGAGGAGGCGCAGGAGGAGGGGGAGGAGGAGGAGGCGTAGGAGGAGGGGGAGGAGGAATAGAAAGAGGAGGAGGAGAAGAGACTCATAGTTTTTGTGGCATAAGAGGAGAAAGAGTAGAAGGAAGGGGAAGAGGGGGAGAAGGTGTAGGAGGAGGTGGAGGAGGAGGAGGCGTAGGAGGAGGTGGAGGAGGAGGAGGCGTAGGGGGAGGGGGAGGAGGAATGGCAAGAGGAGGAGGAGGATAGACTCATACTTTTTGTGGCATAAGAGGAGGAAGAGTAGGAGAAGGTGTAGGAGGAGGTGGAGGGGAGGAGGCGTAGGAGGAGGGAGAGGAGGAAGGAGAGGAGGAAGGGAAAGAGGAGGAGGAGAAGAGACTCATAGTTTTTGTGGCATAAGAGGAGAAGGAAGAGGAGAAGGAAGGGAAGAAGAGGAGGAGTTGGTGTAGGAGGAGGTGGAGGAGAGGAGGAGGAGGCATAGGAGGAGGGGGGAGGAGGAGCAGAGTGTCATATTTTTTGTGGCATAAGAGGAGGTGGAGGAGGAGGAGGTGGAGGAGGAGGTGGAGGAGGAGGAGGCGTAGGAGGAGGGGGAGGAGGAATGGAAAGAGGAGGAGGAGAAGAGACTCATAGTTTTTGTGGCAGCATAACTGGAGCGAACAAATCCTTTGGGAGAAGAAAAACAGACAAAAGAGTCTGGGGACGTGAAGAGGAAGAAGATCGACTGAGAAAGGCCTGCGGAGGAAGAGGAAGAGGAGGAGGACGAGACAGAATAAGAAGAGGTAAGAGAAGAGGAGGAGTAGGAGACGATCAACCGAGAAAGGGCTGCAGAAGAAGAGGAAGAGGAAGATGAAAAGAAAGAGGAAGAGGAAGAGGAAGAGGAAGAGGAAGAGGAAGAGGAAGAGTAGGAGGACGAGACAGAATAAGAAGTAAGAGCAGAGGAGGAGTAGGAGAAGATCGACCGAGAAAGGCCTGTAGGAAGAGGAAGAGGAAGAGGAAAAGGAAGAGGAAGAGGAAGAGGAAGAGGAAGAGGAAGAGGAAGAGGAAGAGGAAGAGGAAGAGGAAGAGGAAGAGGAAGAGGAAGAGGAAGAGGAAGAGGAAGAGAAAGAGAAAGAGAAAGAGAAAGAGAAAGAGGAAGAGGAAGAGGAAGAGGAAGAGGAGAAGGACAAGACAGAATAAGAAGAGATAAGAGCAGTGAGGGAGTAGAAGATCGACCGAGAAATGGCTGCAGAGGAAGAGGAAGAGGAAAAAGAAGAGGAAAAGAAAGAGGAAGAGGGAGAGGAGGAGGACAAGACAGAATTAGAAGAGGTAAAAACAAACGAGGAATATCAGAAGGAGGGAGAAAGGAGTTAGAACAGGGAGAAGAAGAGGAAGAAGAGAAGGAGAAGAGAGAATAAGAAGAGGGGGAGAGCAAACGAGGAGTAAGAGAAGAAGGAGAGAGATAGAGAGAGCAGATAGAAGACGAAGAGGATGAGAAGGAGAACGAGATAGAAAAAGAAGAAGAAAAGAGCAAACGAGGAGTAAGAGAGGGAGAGAGAGAGAGTAGTTAGAAGAGGAAGAGAAGTAAGAAGGAAAGAAGAAGGAAGGAGGAAGGTGTGCAAGAGAAGAGGAAGAGGAAGAGGAAGAGGACAACACAGAATAAGAAGAGGGATAGAGCAAGTGGGGAGTAAGAGAAGAAAGAGAGAGATAGAGATAGAGATAGATAGATAGATAGATAGATAGATAGATAGATAGATAGATAGATAGATAGATAGATAGATAGATAGATAGATAGATAGATAGATAGATAGATAGATAGATAGATAGATATATAGATAGATAGATAGATAGATAGAGAGAGAGAGAGAGAGAGAGAGAGAGAGAGAGAGAGAGAGAGAGAGAGAGAGAGAGAGAGAGAGAGAGAGAGAGAGAGAAAGAAAGAGAGAGAGAGAGTATTTAGAAGAGAAAGAGGATGAGGAAGTGAACGAGATAATAAAAGAACAGGGAAAGAAAAAACGAGGAGAAAGAGAAGGAGAGAGGAGAAAGAGAGAAGGAGAGATGAGAGAGAGAGAGAAGGAGAGAGGAGAGAGAGGAGAGAGAGAGAGAGAGAGAGAGAGAGAGAGAGAGAGAGAGAGAGAGAGAGAGAGAGTAGTAAGAAGAGGAAGAGGATGAGCAAGAGAACGAGATAGGAAAAGAAGAGGGAAAAAAGCAAACGAGTAGTAAGAGAAGGAGAGAGAGAGAGAGAGAGAGAGAGAGAGAGAGAGAGAGAGAGAGAGAGAGAGAGAGAGAGAGAGAGAGAGAGAGAGAGAGAGAGAGAGAGAGAGAGAGTAGTTAGAAGACGAAGAGGATGAGGAGGACGAGATAGAAAAAGAAGAAGAAAAGAGCAAACGAGGAGTAAGAGAGGGAGAGAGAGAGAGAGAGAGAGAGAGAGAGAGAGAGAGAGAGAGAGAGAGAGAGAGAGAGAGAGAGAGAGAGAGAGAGAGAGAGAGAGAGAGAGAGAGTAGTAAGAAGAGGAAGAGGATGAGCAAGAGAACGAGATAGGAAAAGAAGAGGGAAAGAGCAAACGAGGAGCAAGAGAAGAGAGAGAGAGAGAGAGAGTAGTTAGAAGAGAAAGAGAAGTAAGAAGAAGAGAAGAAAGAGGGAGGAAGGTGTGCAAAACCAAAAAAAGAAAAAGAAGGAAGAAGACGCAGAAGAAGAGGAAGAAATATCAGTGAAGAGAACGATTGAGGAAAGGAAGGAAACAAGGAAGAGGAAGAGGTTGAGGAAGAAGAGGAAGAATAGTAAGTTAGGTGTGAGAGTAGGAGGAGGAGGAGGGAAAGGGAAAGATGGAGAGTAGGAGGAGGAAAAAGAGGGAGGGAAAGATGGAAAGGAAAAGAAAATAGAAAAGAAAGAGGGAATTAGGAATAAGAGGAGGAGGAGGAGGAGGAGGAGGAGGAGGAAAAGTCGGGGACGAAAGAAGAGGAGGAGGAGGGGGTTTTGGGGAAGGAAGAGGAAGAGGAGGAGTCGGGGAAGAAAAAGGAGGAAGAGGCGGAAGAGGAGGTTTGGGGAAGGAAGAGGAAGAGGAGGAGTCGGGGAAGAAAAAGGAGGAAGAGGCGGAAGAGGAGGTTTGGGGAAGGAAAAGGAAGAAGAGGTGGAGGAGGAGGAGGAGTCAGGGAAGGAAGAAGAAGAAGAGGACTCGGGGAAGGAAAAGGAGGAAGAGGAAGAGGAGGAGGAGAAGCGGGAAGAAAAGGAGGAGGAGGAGGAGGAAGAGGCGGAGGAAGAGGAGTCAGGGAAAGAAGAAGAGGAGGAGAACTCGAGGAAGGAAAAGGAGGAAGAGGAAGAAGAGGAGGAGAACTCGGGGAAGGAAAAGGAGGAAGAGGAAGAAGAGGAGGAGAAGCGGGGGGAAAAGGAGGAGGAGGAGGAGGAGGAGTCGGGGAAGGAAAAGAAGGAAGAGGCAGAGGAGGAGGAGTCAGGGAAGGAAGAAGAAGAAGAGGACTCGGGGAAGGAAAAGGAGGAAGAGGAAGAGGAGGAGGAGAACGGGAGGAAAAGGCGGAGGAGGAGGAGGAGGAGGAGGAGGAGAAGGAAGAGGCGGAGGTAGAGGAGTCAGGGGAAAGAAGAAGAGGAGGAGGACTCGGGGAAGGAAAAGGAGGAAGAGGAAGAAGAGGAGGAGAAGCGGGAGGAAAAAGAGGAGGAGGAGGAGGAGGAGGAGGAGGAGGAGGAGAAGGAAGAGAGGCGGAGGAAGGGGAGTCAGGGAAAGAAGAAGAGGAGAGGACTCGGGAAGGAAAAGGAGGAGGAGGAAGAGGAGGAGGAGAAGGAAGAAAAGGAGGAGGAGGAGGAGTAGGAAGAGGAGGAGGAGAAGGAAGAGGCGGAGGAAGAGGAGTCCGGGAAAGAAGAAGAGGAGGAGGACAGGAAGAGGAGGATGAGAAAGAGGAGGAGGAGAAGGGGAGGAAAAAGGAGGAGGAGAGGGAGGAGGAGGAGGAGGAGAAGAAAGAGGCGGAGGAAGAGAGGAGTCAGGGAAGGAAGAAGAAGAAGAGGACTCGGGGAAGGAAAAGGAGGAAGAGGAAGAGGAGGAGGAGAAGCGGGAAGAAAAGGAGGAGGAGGAGGAGGAGGAGGAGGAGGAGGAGGAGAAGGAGGAGGAGTAGGAGGAAGAGGAGGAGGAGGAGAAGGAGGGACAAAAAAAAAAAAAAAAAAAAAAACGAGGCGAGCGAAGAGAATGAAGAAGAGAAAAAAGAGTTCGAGTTTCTGACTTCGAGAGACAGAGGGCTGCAATGTCTAGAAGGCTAATTAAGGATCCACAACGAGATGAAAGGTGTCTGCGGCGTAGAGGAACTGATGAAGGAAGAGATCAAAGAAGTAATTGGAGGAGAAAGCTTCTGGATGGGAAGTCATAGAAATCCTGTTCGGGTAATGAGGTATAATGCAAACCTTGCTAAGGTTTCTAGGTGCATTACAATGTTGCATGTAAAATGGAAAATTCATGGTCGCGAAGTTGGAAATGTTGGAAATTTGGTTTTCTAGATTTATTTTCATGAACCTTAACTAGCCTAACCTAACCTAGCCTAGCTTAACCTTAACATAGGTTTGAAGTTGTTTATGGTGACTTGCTGGGTAAAGGAATGTCTATCTCTCTGTCTATCTATCTATCTACACACACACACACACACACACACACACACACACACACACACACACACACACACACACACACACACACACACACACACACACACACACACACACACACACACACACACACACACACACATATATATATATATATATATACATATATATATTTATATATGTATATATGTATATATACCTATGTGTATATATATGTATATACATATATCTATTTATATATATTATATATACATATACATGCAAACACACGCAACATCGACACTAAACAATTTCTTGGCAAATTTAACTTGCAAGACAAACGCAATGACAAGAAAGAGACACAGAACATGTTTGCAAGTCAGCGGAGACTGTGAATGAAGTCGACCCAGCCGGCTTCAGCGCCTTACCAGAGCGAAGTGTCTGAAAGATTCAGGGCCGCGAAGCCAAGAAAAAAAGAAAAGAAAAACACGTAAATTCTAAACACAAACTGACTTTTTTTTTTATTCCAAGTCCTCCCACTCTCCCACCCATCGCTTTCTTCTCTTCCTACCTTCAGGACTTCTTGATGTCTTCATACAAAACGAGAAGAAAAAGTAAGCAAATTATAATTTAACAAATGGATAAATAATTAATACATTAATTAATAGATAATAATAATAATGATAATGATAATAATAATGATAATAATAATAATAAAAAGTTAATTAATTAAATAAATTATTAATAATTGAATAAATAGATAAATAGATAATAACCAAATACATAAATAAATAAATACATCAAGAAAATGATTAAATTAAACAAACTAATAGATATAAAGAAATGCAATGAAATTGATCAAGTTAACTTAAGTATAGAAATAAACAAATAAAATGAATGAATGAATCAATCAATCAATCAAATTAAAGAAGAAATAAAAACAGAGAAGTAGATGAATAAGTAAATGAATAGATAGATTAATAGAAATAGATAAGGGTATGAATGAATAAGTAAATGCATGAATGAATAGATATATCAGTGAATTAGTTGAACAAATAAGGAAATAGATAAATGATAAACTTGTCTCGATCTATCCTCTACAGACAAGAACAATCAATAAATGTTCAAATGTTTACTTGTAACATATGTACACAAAGTACATGTGTACACAAAGATTATTCTCTCATTGTAATAGACGACTTGCATGCTTTAGTCAGAGAATTTTGGTAAGGCAAAAGAGGTATAAAGTATGAACAAAATGAAAGAATACCAAGCTGCTACAGAAAATTTAGCCTAAGCACAATCTGAGGCGACGCAGCGACGCAGGCAACACAGGCAACACAGGCGACGCAGGCAACACAGGCAACACAGGCAACACAGGCGACGCAGGCAACACAGGCGACACAGGCAACACAGGCAACACAGGCGACGCAGGCAACACAGGCGACGCAGGCAACACAGGCGACGCAGGCAACACAGGCGATGCAGGCAACACAGGCAACACAGGCGACGCAGGCAACACAGACGACGCAGGAGAGCAGACTTCCAATTCTGAACTGAAGTACACTCTGAGCTTCTCTTTCACCTCGAATGCCAAGGTAATACATCTAGAAGCATTTCAAGTGGGAGAGAAGTTCAGACTTTACTTCAGTTCAGCAACAGGAAACCTGCCTTTGCTCTGAGCTACGTCTCCTGTGTCATCTGCGTCTCAATTTGTGCTTAAGCTTATCCCCTAAATGTTGGATTAAAGAAAATATATCAAGCTCTCTCCTTAGTTTTCCTTCACTCCTACCTTATACCTGTCAGTATGGACTACTTTCAAGAAAGGCATCATTAGTCTAGACTCTCTCTCTCTCTCTCTCTCTCTCTCTCTCTCTCTCTCTCTCTCTCTCTCTCTCTCTCTCTCTCTCTCTCTCTCTCTCTCTCTCTCTCTCTCTCTCTCTCTCTCTCTCTCTCTCTATCTCTCTCTCTCTCTCTCTCTCTCTCTCTCTCTCTCTCTCTCTCTCTCTCTCTCTCTCTCTCTCTCTCTCTCTCTCTCTCTCTCTCTCTCTCTCTCTCTCTCTCTCTCTCTCTCTCTCTCTCTCTCTCCTCTCTCTCTCTCTCTCTCTCTCTCTCTCTCTCTCTCTCTCTCTCTCTCTCTCTCTCTCACACTCTCTATCTCTCTCTCTCTCTCTCTCTCTCTCTCTCTCTCTCTCTCTCTCTCTCTCTCTCTCTCTCTCTCTCTCTCTCTCTCTCTCTCTCTCTCTCTCTCTCTCTCTCTCTCTCTCTCTCTCTCTCTCTCTCTCTCTCTCTCTCTCTCTCTCTCTCTCTCTCTCTCTCCATGGTTTGGGGGGCTGTTACCTGCTCGGACCTCAACCTTGTCGGTGGTCAGGAACTGTTCATAAATAAACACAGGAGAGACGGTGTTCATGCTAGGCACCTGCAGAGACGATACCCAGAGGAAGCTGACGTACCACACACACATTAATGCCCAACTCACCTCTGTTCCTGAGGTGAACAGTGGTCGGGGGGCCATTACTCAGAGTCGATGCCGTGGCGAGGGTTCGAACAGTCGCCACTACGGGCCTTCGACCGTACAGCTGAGGCGAGCCTCAACCTCCCACCGTGGTGCTCAGCCACAGTAGTAATCTACCCAGTAAACAGCTTAAGGGCTCGGGTGAGGC
>NC_134820.1:34595225-34602725 GCF_046742065.1 Oratosquilla oratoria | reverse complement strand
AAAGGCAGTGGCTTTGGTACACTGGATGATGACCACAATACATAACACACATAAAAGCTAGGACAACACGTACAAAACACACGGATATACTGACACACACACATGCGCGCGCGCACACACACACACACACACACACACACACACACACACACACACACACACACACACACACACTGGGAAGCAGTGTGTGTGTGTGCAAGGTCATAGCATTACCCATAGATCGGACCTACGAGCTCTGAGCTCTCTTCCAGTAGGGAAATATCTGTCGATCACGATTCGAACAAGTGATCCAAAATAACAATAGAATACACACACACACACACACACACACACGAGCGCTCGCGTAGATTGCGGAAAAGAGATTGATGATTCTACGCTCTGCGGAAAGATCATTGATCGCTTGAGTGGATTAGATATTCAAGAAGATTTAGATAAACTAAAGAAATTGTCGGAAAATGGTTTAACCAAATTTATTCCCTTGTAAGGGCAAAGTTATGTACTTAAGTTAAAACAACGAAAAATAAACAGATAAATAAATGTACTAAATAAAGCCTATATGTGTATATATACCAAGGACTTTTTCCCCCTTATAAGGGGGATAGCCAAAGCTGTTCCACCTGTTCCACTCCCTTCCACCACCCATTCCACTCCCTCATCTTAGCTTCTCGTGGAGGAAAATGATTTTCATCCACCAAGCCAGATGACAATCTATGTACTTTTGTTGAGAAAACTAAACAGTTTGCCCTGGTGATTTCACAGTGAAATTTTTTTGGGGGTGGACGGTTCCGCCGATTAATCAGAGGTTGGAGGGAAAATATCCGGTTCTAGTTCTGTTGGATCAAATTGTTTGGCCTTTGAAAAAAAAAAAAAAAAAAAAAAAAATCTGACCCAGGGATGTGGGCGGGATTCAGGGATGATCCGTCATCCTGGAGGAGATGATAATAACAATAATGATAGTAATAATAATAATAATAATAATAATAATAATAATAATAATAATAATAATAATAATAATAATAGCAATAATAATGATATCAATAAAGATAAGAAGAACAACAATAATAATAATAATAATAATAATAATAATAATATTAATAATAATAATAATAATAATAATAATAATAATAATAAAATAATAATAATAATAATAATAATAATAATAATAATAATAATAATAATAATAATAATAATAATAATAATAATAATAGTAATAATAATAATAACAATAAAAATAATGATCATGATAATAATAATAATAATATATGATAATGATAATAATGATAATAATAATAATAATAATAATGATAATGATAATAATAATAATAATGATAATAATGATAATGATAATAATAATAATAATAATGGTAATAATAATAATGGTAATAATAATAATAATAATAATAATAATAATAATAATAATAATAATAATAATAATAATAATAATAATAATAATAATAATAATAATAATAATAATAATAATAATAATAATAATAATAATAATAATAATAATAATAATAATAATAATAATAATTAATAATAATAATAATAATGATAATAATAATAATAATAATAATAATATATAATAATAATTAATAATAATAATAATTAATAATAATAATAATACATTAATAATAATAATATATAATTAATAATAATATATAATAATAATAATAATAACAATAATAATAATAATAATAATAATAATAATAATATATAATAATATATAATATATATATATATATAATAATAAATAATAATAATAATAATAATAATAATAAAAAATAATAATAATAATAATAATAATAATAATAATAATAATAACAATAATAATAATAATAATAATAATACTAATGCAATAATAATAAGAATAATAATCAAATAGAAACAGAAAGTATCTATGTACAGTAATACCCTTATGTTACACATGGATTGTAGATTTGCTTCAGAGAATGCAAGATTATACGACTAATAGCAAAACACTTTATTCATTTATTTATTTACTTATTTATTTATTTATTTATTTATTCAACTATTTATTTATTATTCATTATTTATCTATCTATTTATTTATTTATTTATTTATTTATTTACTTATTTATTATTTATTTATTTATTTATTTATTCATTTATTTATTTATTTATTCATCTATTTATTTATCTGTTTTATTTGCCTGTTTATTTATCTATTTTGTTTAATTATTCAGCTCTCCTTCCTCCTCCTCCTCCTCTTCCTCCTTCTCCTCCTCCTCCTCCTCTTTCTCCTTCTCCTCCTCCTCCTCCTCTGCTCCCTATTCTCTTCCCTCCTCCTTAACCTGTTGACATGTGAAAATATACCAAATTCAATATGGCCTCCGTCCCCAATCCTCTTTTCAAATTTCATCAAGGGGAAACTATATAGCCTTCCTCCCCTTCTCCTCAAATTCTCCCGTCTCTCTTCCCCTTTCTTCTCCCCTCACCTCCCCTTCTTCTCCCCTCACCTCCCCTTCTTCTCCCCTCTCTTCACTTTCTTCTCCCCTCCCTTTCTTCTCCCCTCTCTTCCCTTTCTTCTCCCCTCCCCTCCTCTTCTTCTCCCCTCACCTCCCCTTCTTCTCCCATCTCTTCCCCTTCTTCTCCCCTCCGCTCCCCTTCTTCTCCCCTCTCTTCCCTTTCCCTTTCTTCTCCCCTCTCTTCCCATTCTTCTCCCCTCTCTTCCCCTTCTTCTCCCCTCCCCTCCTCTTCTTCTCCCCTTGCCTCCCCTTCTTCTTCCCTCCCCTCCCCTTTCTTCTCCCCTCCCCTCCCCTTCTTCTCCCCTCTCTTCCATTTCTTCTCCCCTCCCCTTCACCTCTTCTCCCCTTACCTCCCCTTTTTCTCCCCTCACTTTCTTCTCTCCCCTCCCCTTCTTCTCCCTTCTCTTCCCTTTCTTCTCCCCTCCCTTCCCTTTCCCCTTCTTCTCCCCTCTCTACCCTTTCCCTTTCTTCTCTCTCTTCTCCTTCTTCTCCCCTCCCCTTCTTCTCCCCTCACCTCCCTTTCTTCTCCCCTCTCTTCCCCTTCTTCACCCCTCTCTTCCCTTTCTCTTTCTTCTCCCCTCTCTTTCCCTTCTTCTCCCCTCCCCTCCCTTTCTTCTCCCCTCTCCTCTCCTTCTTCTCCCCTTCTTCTCCCCTCTCTTCCCCTTCTTCTCCCCTCTCCTCCCCTTCTTCTCCCCTCACCTCACCTTCCTCTCCCCTCCCTTCCCTTTCTTCTCCCCTCCCCTTCTTCTCCCCTCTCTTCCCTTTCTTCTCCCCTCCCCTCCACTTCTTCGCCCCTTACCTCCTCTTCTTCTCCCCTCTCTTCCCCTTCTTCTCCCTTCCCCTCCCCTTCTTCTCCCGTCTTCCCCTTCTTCTTCTCTCTCCTCCCCTTCTCCCCTCCCCTCCCCTTCTTCTCCCCTCCTCTTTTTCTCCCCTCTCTTCCCCTTCCTCTACCTTCCCCTCCCCTTCTTCTCTCATTCCCTTCTCCCCTCCCCTCCCTTCTTATTTCATTGCACTCTCTCCCTTCATATCCATTTTCCCTCCCCCTCTTTCCTTCCCCTCTCTTCCCTTCCCCTCTCTTCCCTTCACCTCTCTTCTACTCCCCTCTCTTCCATCCTCCTCTTTTGCCTTCCCTTCTCTTCCCTTTCCCTCTCTTCCCTTCCCTCTCTTTCCTTCACCTCTCTTTTACTCCCCTCTCTTCCATCCTCCTCTTTTGCCTTCCCCTCTCTTCCCTTCCCCTCTCTTCCCTTCACCTCTCTTCTACTCCCCTCTCTTCCATCCTCCTCTTTTGTCTTCCCCTCTCTTCCCTTCCCCTCTCTTCCCTTCCCCTCTCTTTACTTTGACTCTCTTCTACTCCCTTCTCTTCCATTCCCTCTCCTCCATTCCCCTCTCTTCTATTAGACTCTCTTTACTTTCCCTCTCTTCTCTACCCCCTCTTCCCTTCCCCTCTCTTACATTTCCCTCTCTTCCTTTCTCCTCTCTTCCATTCCCTTCTCTTCTACTCCACTCTCTTCCATTCCCCATTCTTCCATTCCTCCCTCCCTACTGTCCTTCTCTTCCCTACCCCTCTCTTTCCTTCCCCTCCCTTCCCTTCCCTTCTCTTTTCTTCGCCCTCTCTGCCTTTCCCCTCTCTTTCATCGCCCTCTCTTCCCTCCCCCTCTCTTCTACTCCCCTCTTTTCCATTTCCTCTCTTCCACTCCCCTCTCTTCCATTTCTCTCTCCTTACTTTCCTTCTCACCCTCTCTTTACTTCCCCTCTCTTCCCTTCCCCTTTCCTCCCTTCCCCTCTCTTTCCTCCCCCTCTCTTCCCTCCCCCTCTCTTCTACTCCCCTCTTTTCCCTTTCCTCTCTTCCACTCCCCTCTCTTCCATTTCTCTCTCCTTACTTTCCTTCTCTTTCATAATCCTCTCTTTACTTCCCTTCTCTTCCCTTTCCCTTTCCTCCCTTCCCCTCTCTTTCTTTCACCGCTCTTCTCTTTACCTCTCTTCCCTTTCCCTTTCTTCTACTCCCTTCTCTTCCATGCCCTCTCTTTCATTCCCCTCTCTTCCATTCCCCTCTCTTTACTTTCCCTCTCTTTCCTTTCATCCCCATCATCTCCCTCACCTTTCCTAACCTCCTTCCCTTCCCATTCACCTTTCTCCTCTCCTACTCCTCCTCTTCCTCTTCCTCTTCCTCCTTTCCCTGCTACTGTTCCTCTTCCTCTTCCTCCTCTTCCTCCTCTCCCTCTTCTGCATCCTGCTCTTTTCTTCCCTCTTATATTTTTTCGTCTTCTCTCCCATCTCCTCTTATCATGACTTTTTCTTTTCTCTCTTTCCTTCCTCTCCTTTACTTATTCCTTTTCCCTTATTCTCACTTTCCCTGTCTGTCTGTCTATCTGTCTGTTTGTCTTTCTGTCTGTCTGTCTGTTTGTCTGTCTGTCTGTCTGTCTGTCTGTCTGTCTGTCTGTCTCTCTCTCTCTCTCTCTCTCTCTCACTCTCTGTCTCTCAGTCTCTCTCTCTCCCTCCCTTTATATATATATATATATATATATATATAATATACATATATATATATATATATATATATGTTATATATATATATATATATATATATATATATATATATTCTCTCTCTCGCTCTTTTCTCTCTCTCTCTCTCTCTCTCTCTCTCTCTCTCTCTCTCTCTCTCTCTCTCTCTCTCTCTCTCTCTCTCTCTCTCTCTCTCTCTTTCTTTCACTCTCTGTCTCTTCCCCCAGTCCACTAACCTCTCCCTTCCTTCCCCAACTTCCTCTCCCTTCCCATTCCCTTCCCTTCCCTTCCCCTCGCTTACCTTCACCCTTCGTGGTCTTTCCCTCCCTTTTCTCCCCCTTCCCCCCTTTACCCTTCCTTCTCCGAATTCCTAATTTCACCCTACATTACCTCTTCATATCCGGAGAAAGAATATCTCCCTCCACCGAGTTTCCCTCCCCCTTCTCCCCCTTCCCCCTCCCACCCTTTCCCCCCCAAGCGACGTCCCCTCATCCCCGCTCCCCGTCAAAAAAAAAAAAAAAAAAAAAAAAAAAATCACTTCACCCACCCAACCGTCCTTCCTCTCTCCCTCCCCCTTTACCCCCTATCTCCCTCCCCCTCCCCTAAAAAAAAATAAAGTGTGCTCGATCGTACAATTTTGTATTGCGTATATATCACCAGCGCTTCTGTCCTTTGGGGCAACACCAGGTAGAATCGTAGAAACGGTAAAGGAGTTCTTTAATAAGATAAAATAAAATAAAATAATATAAAATAAAATAAAATAAAATAAAATAAAATAAAATAAAATAAAATAAAATAAAATAAAATAAAATAAAATAAAATAAAATAAAATAAATAAAATAAAATAAAATAAATAAAATAAAATAAAATAAAATAAAATAAAACAAAATAAATAAATAGAATAAATAATAAATAAAATAAAAAATAAAATAAAATAAAATAAAATAAAATAAAATAAAATAAAATAAAATAAAATAAAATACAATAAAATTAAATATGAAATAAAATAAGATAAGATAAAATAAAATAAAGTAAAATGAAAAAAATAAAATAAAATAAAAGAGAAACAAAATAATATAAAATAAAATAAACAAGATAAAATAAATTAAAATAAAATAAGAAAGAATAAATATAAAATAAAATAAAAATCTTTTTAGAGTTCAGATGAGTTTCCGGTTATAAAAGAATGTTGTGTTAATCTGGTCCATAGAGAGGCTCCTTATAATCGCGAATCTTATATTTACGCGCCACGGGGTAAAGGCTGGGGCTATTTTTTCCTCCGATTGTTGGGGTAGATTTGCAACTCGCAACTTTCGGTAAGGAATTTAATAATTATGCTGGAGGAAGATGTTTTTTCTCTAGCATGTCAGATGACAATCTATGTACTTTTGTTGAGAAAACAAAATAATTTGCTATAATGATTTCACGGTGGAAAAAGTTTTGGTGGTGGACGGTTCCGCCGACTAATCGGAGGCTGGAGGAAGAATACCCGGTTTTAGTTCTGTTGGATCAAATCGTCCTGCTTAAAAAAAAAAAAAAAAAAAAAAAAAAAAAAAAAAAAAATAATAATAATAATAAAAATCACGATGTCTCCCTACTATCACGAGGCAAGGACGGTGCCCCTCACAGAAGACTTTATAGCGTGTAATAATTTGATGAACCATGTCCTTGGTTCAACTCGCTGGTGGCAGGGTTCGAAACGCTATCCCCTCAACCTCCGCCGCATGTTGCGACGCCCTAAACCGCTCGGCCAGCGAGCCTCCTGGGGTTGCTGGAATAATTGTAAATAATCTAGAAAATTCTTATGAGTATCTAACCTGATACTAGAAAATGGCAGCACTAGCGACGATAATTGCAATAATCTAAGTTAGGAAATTTAGAATATATTTAGAAAAAATAATATCAAAGTTGAATGAAATCGTGTTCTCCAGAACTTGGTAGAGGATCCTGAGAACAAAAGAACATGAGAATGGAGCAGACTGCAAGAGACCATAAGGCCTACACTAGGTAGTTTCATGTCCATTACCACCTGTTATCCCCACTCATAACGTTAATAAACCTTTTCTTAAAACAACCAATAGTTTCAACGCTCATTACATTGTTACTAAGTTTATTCCACTCCTTAACTACACTGTTGGTAAACCAGTTCTTGACTATTTACTTCTAAGTAAACTTCATCATTTGAGGAGAGAAAAAGGTTCAGAAAATGTATTATTTGTATAAAAAGAAAATAATAATTTATTAATTCATTTATTTTATTGATTGCAAATGATAGTGAAAATATATATCACGTATTAAATTGTAGTAAGCATATAACTTTTTAATGAATTATCATCATTGTAAAAACTTTAAAGTTTTTCTTTGTAAATGAAAATAAACATTACATGCAATGTACAAAATATACACATTACAATTTGTTGACAACCCAGCAGATAGAAAATAAATTACTAGAAGATTAAGTCGCAAGTTAAAAGATTAGATGCTTGAAATATGTTGTTAGGTTCTCGCGGTG
>NC_134820.1:34577725-34585225 GCF_046742065.1 Oratosquilla oratoria | reverse complement strand
ACTGAAGGGCTTTGCCTACCTTGGGTCTGGTAAGAGAGGTGAGAAAAGCTATCCATCATTTGAATCAAATTGCTCGGCGGAAGCCATAGTAAAATTTATTTGTAGGCTTTGGTAGTTACAGGCTCGAACTCGATCCCTGAAGTGTGGGGGTTTGTCTCTTTGGGCCAATAAAGGGTCACTGGGCCACTGGGATATTCTTCTCCGAATGCTGAAGTAGATTTGCAGAACTGGGCTTTCAGGAAGGAACCTGATATTAACTGACATTCTATGTAATTTTGTTGAGTAAACACAATAGTTTGTCATAGTGATTTTATGGCGGAAAAGTTCCGAAGATGGGTTGTATTGTCGAGGTTGGAGGAAAATAGCTCAGTATGATAACCCATAAAGGGGACATTAGGCAAAAATCGACAAAACATGACACCGCGGCCTGTCAACCTGGAGTGTTTTTTCATCCCATCCGATTTTTGGCCAAATATCAAAGAGAGAGAGAAAAAAATAAAATAAAATAGAGACAAATATAAAAGTAAACTTGAATAATGCACATATTTGTCATCACCCACCTATCATGAATATATTCTCTTTGTAAAGAACCTCATATCACCTGCGTATATTTTTTAATGTTTATTTCACGTCATGAACACTTGCATGACAATAGTGAATATAGTTTGAGATGGATATTTGAGTTTTGGATGTTCAACTCATTCTGTTGGTGTTTGCGTTAGTTTTTTTTATTATTATTTATGAAAAAAAGAACAAAAATAGGTACTTACTAGTGATAGTCCTGCTAAATAGCAACCGGAAACAAAATATATCTCCACGGGCCCCCATCCACGTTACGATCTGAACTTCAGGCCGCAGGTCAGGTCTGGTCGGATCCGACCAGATTGGATCGTGTATGGACTGATTTTGAGTTTCTTCGACCACCATACACAATCCAATCTGGTCGGATTCAACTGTCCGGCGGTCTCAAGACCAGATCGTACCGTGAATGGGGTTCCTAAGTGAACTTGCTGGTGCAGTGATAGCTTCATGGGCTAGCGATGATATAAGCCCGAGGTCGGTCCCCGCTCAGGGTTCCAAAATGTTAGAGGTTGTTATTGTTCTCGTATGTACTAACAGGAATGCAAACACACACGCACACACACGCGAACACACACACACACACACACACACACACACACACACACACACACACACACACACACACACACACACACACACACACACACACACACACACACACACACACATACATACATCCCCACACACATACATACACCCCCCACACACAAACACGCACGCACATACACACACACAAACATACAACACACACACACACACACACACACACACACACACACACACACACACACACACACACACACACACACACACACAAACACACACACACATTGTGCACATAATCAACTCCATGTGAACTTATACAGTGTATATACTCTAAGTTTTATATTTTTAATCAGCTTTTGTAGTGTATTATTGTCAGTGTACTACTGCAATCAAAATAAACCTTTTTATTATTATTATTATTATTACACACACACACACACACACTCGGTGGCGCAGTTGATAGAGTACTGGACTGCCAGTATGGAGATGCGGCAGTACCTGGTTCGAATCCTGCCCAGGGTCGAAATTATTTCGGTATCGCTGCGATTCGGGTCGTTACTCCGACTCTCGTGGGCGGGGAGTTGGGTGAGTGTGTGTGTAAGGTCATAGCATTACCCATAGATCGGTCATACGAGCACTGAACTCTCTTCCGGTAGGGAAATAGCTGTCGATCACGAGTCCAACGCGCGATCCAAAGACCAAGGTGAACACACACACACACACACACACACACACACACACACACACACACACACACACACACACACACACACACGTACGCGCATACACACACACACACACACACACACACACACACTCACACACACACACACACACACACACACACACACACACACACACACACACACACACACACACACACACGTGTAAACAAAACGCACGTACAATGTAGATAAGTAACCCTCTGTCGGTTCCTAGGAATAATGAGCTTTTAGGGGGTCGTTCGTTTTAGAGGGGCGTCTGCTTCCTGATCCCAATCAGAAGGGACACTCGGCCAGTCAGTGAAAGGCGGGAACCCGCACGTCTTAGCTGGAAGGAGACAACCCTCATCCGACCATAAAAGAAAACGGGGGACGGACAATATGGTCTGGATGGGCGGACGCGGTGATTTCATTGAGATGCGAGGAGGGAGGTGAGGTCGGGTGGGGTGGGAAGAGGGTTATGGGTGGGGTGGAGTCGATAGTATGAAGGGGAGGTTCTTCAACGGTAGTGGGTGCACCGGGGGGGCGGGGGTTGTGGTAGTAGTAGTAGTAGTGGGGGGAAAGTGTGATGATGGTATGGTGGTAGGTGATGGGTTGAGGGGAAATGGGGGATCTGGGGGGACGGGGAAAGGTCTAAATGGGTGGTGGCTCTCCGGCGGGGGGGGTGGGGTGGGGGGTAGTGGGGGGAATGTGTCACTGACAATTATGGTGATAGGTTGCGGTTCTGATGGTTTGGGTAGTAGAGGTGATTCTCTCTCTCTCTCTCTCTCTCTTTCTCTTTCTCTCTCTCTCTCTCTCTCTCTCTCTCTCTCTCTCTCTCTCTCTCTCTCTCTCTCTCTCTCTCTCTCTCTCTCTCTCTCTCTCTCTCTCTCTCTCTCTCTCTCTCTCTCTCTCTCTCTCTCTCTCTCTCTCTCTCTCTCTCTCTCTCTCTCTCTCTCTCTCTCTCTCTCTCTCTCTCTCTTTCTCTTTGGTAGGACAGAGGGTACAATAGTTCGATAACTTGCTGCAGCTCAGCGTTGTAATTCTTTAATATAAATCTATTTTATCTATAATTTATATTTATATTTATATTTCATTTATGTATTTGTTATCATCATTTATATATCTATTCATTATCAATATTTTTTTTTACTACAAATATGCCGTTTGGCGCTGTCTTGACATCAAGAGACAAACTGATGGTCGTTGTGATTGAAGTCTACAATACGTGCGTCTTTGTTTGTGTGCCTGCGCGCACCAATATGAGTCACCATGGCTACAGATCACGTGCTGGACTTGTGATAGACAGCTGTTACCCTTACGGACTAACGTGTGTATGTGTGTGATTCACCATGGGGTTGGATCACGTGTTGGACTCGTGATCGACAGCTATTACTCTCCCGGATGAGAGCTCAGAGCTCATATATGACCGACCTATGTGCAATGCTGTGACCTTACACGGACACACACATACAGCTCCCCACCCATGAGAGTTGGAGTAACGGCTGGCAACGCACAGATGCTGGAATTATTTCAGCCCTAGGCGGGATTCAAACTCGGACGGCTGAAGTAGCGGTTGTGAAAGCTACCACTGCGCCGTCGAGCCGTATGTGTGTATGTGTGCGTGCGTGTGTGTGTGTGTATTTACCTAGTTGTATCTTACGGGAAGGGGAGGTATGCTCGTGGTGTCCCGTCTCAGTATCTCGCAGTGTCTAAATTGCTCTTAAATTCGTGTATGGTTTTTGCACATACTATTGCTTCGTCTAGTTTGTTCCATACATCCACCACTCTGTGGGGAAATCTGTTCTTTTTCCAGATCTCTTCTATAACTGTCCTTTTTGAGCTTCCTTCCATGTTTCCTTGTGCTTCTCTTACCCCAATTTAGTAAGTCTTCTCTATCAAGGATTTCCATACCTCTCATGATTCTTTAGATCAGTGGTTCCCAAACTGGGGAAATAATTACACTACCTACTAACTAAAAAAATCTTGGATGAATTTTCTCATGTCTGAGAGAGAGAGAGAGAGAAAGAGAGAGAGAGAGAGAGAGAAAATGCCTGTTTATCAGTATATATGTACATTTGAAAAATAAATTAGTAAATAGTCGCAGTGTGTTTTAACTACTCTTTCCCTCATACACATGAAGGGGGAAATCTGGATGGTTGAACTGGGTGCAGGGGGGAAATGACAGAAAAAAGTTTGGGAACCACTGCTTTAGATAGTCAATAAGTCACCTCTTTCTCTTCTTTGTTCCAGAGTCGTAATTCTAGTTTTGACAATCTCTCTTCATATGACAGTTTTGATAGTGTTGGGGCCATCTTCGTAGTTGTTGTCTGGATTTTCTCAATTTTCCTTATATTCTTTTTGGTACTGGGTGACCATAGTATCGCTGTGTACTCCAGTTTTGGCTTTATCAGTGTAACTAGTACTTTCTTTACCATTTCTTCGTCCAAGTAAAAGCCACCTTTATTGATCTTAACAAGTTGTAGACTTCTCCGACAATTCTGTTTATCTGTTTATCACGGGACAAGTCCTTTGTGATGATTACTCCCAGGTCTTTTTCAGATCCCACTTTCTTTACTTCCTTTGCACCAATTTTATGTTGTCCTGATATCCTTTTTTAACTTTTTCCAAATTCCGTTATGCATTTCTTAATGTTGAAATCCATTTTCCACTTCTGACTCCATTCCCAAATTTTGTTAAGATCTCTCTGCAGCGACTCATAATCCGATCCGTTGAATCACTCACTTTCTTCAACAGTTTTGCGTCATCTGCAAATAAGCTCATGTAACATTCCACACCCTCATCAATGTCATTCACATAAATAGTAAACATTATTGGAGCCAATACTGATCCCTATAGAACTCCACTAATCACCTCTTCCCAAGTAGAACTCATCTCTGAACACTACTCTCATTTTTCTTCCATGCAAGAAATGCTCCACCCATTTCAGTAGTTTACCTTGTATCCCCCCTATAGTTCCCAGTTTTCTTAACAGTATTTTGTGTGGTACTTTGTCAAAAGCTTTTTGTAGGTCTAGGAAAGCACAATCAACCTATCTGTCCCTTTCCTATATTATATCTAATAGTCTTGAGTAGAAATAAATCAAATTTGTGGCGCATGAGTTTTCCTGTCTAAATCCAAATTGTCTCGGATTTAGTATATTGTTCTCCAGATTTTTTATCCATCTGTTTTTTTTTTATATATAACAAGCACCTGGCTTCGCCAGCCACGGCTGCGGCGTGGGTGCTTGGCCTGCGGCGCTGCTCGCTTCGCTTCGCTCGCGGGGTGCTTCGCGCCCGGGCTACGCCCAGTTTTACCCGACAAAGTAATGCTTCCTAAAACCTTCAGAAACACTGTCTTCAATTTGCCCATCAAAAAGTTCAAGACTGTCAAACATTTCATCGGAATATTGAAAATATTTGTTGTTTCGTAGAGAATCATTGAACTTAATCACCTTTTGATGAAATTCCCTCACAGATTTCTTGACACAAATTTTTTTGACAGTCTGGTATAAGCTTGGAAAAGTTTGGGCAAGTTCATTCCGTAGTCGGCAACTCAAACTCTTATAATTTTGTAAAGCGGCTTTTGAAATTTTCTGAGTACCTGTAACCCACTTCCAAAAATGTCTTTGACGCTTCTTTTTGTCGGCTTAGGTTTCTAAAGGCATTTTTCCTAGTGATCTAATCGTAAGATTTGTTGCCCTCCTTTTTTTAACGGTTAAATTTTTTATTACACACGTGTCCCTTTTTGCCGGTTCAGTGGGGGACAAACATACACCCGGGTTCATTAAAAGACAGCCGGGAGTCACCCGGGTTCATTAAAAGACAGCCGGGAGTTTTTTTTTTTTTTTTTTTTTAGTTATTCTTAACTTAAAAAAAAAAAAATGGCTACCGTGCTTGTAAGGGAAACTGGTCTACAATTTGTTGAGTCTTCTTTGTTTCCTCCTTTGTATATTAGTACGATATCTGCATTTTTCCAGTCTTCTGGTATTTTTCCTTCTTTGAGTGAGCAAGTTATTATATTTTATATTTTGTCTACTAGTTTTTCTTTACAATCTTTTAGTAACCAGTTTGCGACTCCATCTGGGACGTGCGATTTCTTGACATCTAGGTCCGTTATTTGGTCCATTATTTCTTTTCGTGGTACTATTATTTCCCTCATGGGAGGGGAGGAAGATATAATTTCTCGCCCTTCATCCCGATGCTGTACATTTTCTCTAGTGAAAACCTACTTGAAGTGTTTGCTCATGACTTCAGCCATTTCTGTATATTTTGTGTGTTCTATATTCCCTTGGCGTAGTTTCACTATTTCTTGTTTGTTTTTTAGTTTACCGTTCACATATCTATAAAATAGTTTTGGCTGATCCTTACATTTTTCTATTATGTCTTTTTCATAGTTTCTTTTTTCCTCCCTGCGTATTTTTACATATTCATTCCTTTGATTGATATATATTTGCCACTTTCTTTTTTTCCATCTTTTCCAAGCTTTATCTCTTCTATCTTTCGCTTCGCTGCACCTTCTGTTAAACCAGCACTTAATATACACCTTTTCTTGTTTTTGTTTTGGTACATATTTATCCACTCCTTCATTATAGATTTCCATCAGAATCATCAATTTTTCCTCCGCTTGTGTTTCTTCGTTGTAAAATTGTTCCCAACTCGCTTTGTGAAAAAGTTCCTGTTTCTCAAATTCCGTTTTACTATATGTATATCAGTCTTCCCTTTCTGTATTTCTCATTTCTCTTTATATATACATATATATACATATATATATATATATATATATATATATACTGTATATATATATATACATATATATATATATATATATATATATATATATATTTCCTCCTTTAGTTCTAAGTCAAATATTATGTGTTCACTCTTCTTAATTGGTGTCTTGTATTCAATTTTATCCACAGTTTCAGGTCCTGACATAAATAATAAATCTAGTCTCGCCGGTTCTTCATTATTTCTATATCTGTTTTTTTTTACCAATTGTGTTATTGTATGTTCTATAGTCCTATCAAGTAATACAATTCTCTTTTTGTTTTGGCACATATCTATCCACTCCTTCATTAAAGAATTCCATCAGAATCCATTTTTCTTCCACTTGTGTTTCTTCGTTGTAGAAATGTTCCCAACTCGCTTTGTGAAAAAGTTCCTAAGTTTCTCAAAGTCCGTTTTACTAGACATCAGTCTTCCTTTTCTGTATTTCTCATTTCTCTTTATATATACATATATATACATATATATATATATATATATATATACTGTATATATATATACATATATATATACATATATATATGTATATATATATATATATATATATATATATATATTTTCCTCCTTTAGTTCTAACTCAAGTAATATTTGGTCACTCTTCCCAATTGGTGTCTTGTATTCAATTTTATCCACAATTTCAGGTTCTGACGTAAATAAAAATGTAGTTTCGACGGTTCTTCATTATTTCTATATTTGGTATTTTCTTTTACCAATTATGTCATTGTATTTTCTATAGTTATGTCAAGTAATACAATTCTCCCACAGATCCTCTCCACCTTTCACTGTCATCTCTTCCCAACAGATTTCTTTACAGTTGAAATATCCCATAAGTACCACGTTTCCTCCATCATTCGGTATCTCATTTAATGAAAGCCTTGTATCTT
>NC_134820.1:34567725-34572725 GCF_046742065.1 Oratosquilla oratoria | reverse complement strand
CCAAGTCTTCGTATTTGTCCAAATTGTTTCGGACATCTCCAGACTGCTGCTGGACTACGCACGACTCGACACTCTCTCTGTTATTTCTCAATTTCGAAACATAAACCAATATCTTACGTATTCCTGACTACCAGAAGAATTCCCTAACACACGTGCATCAGCCTCACCTCAAACTACCCATTTATTCCGGAGACGAGTACGACTTGTAGCAACCGATATCAAGACTTTATTTCGCCCACCTGTTCTTACGTGGTGCGTACAAGAGCACACCCAGCTACTTGGTAAATAATATTCATTCGATATTCTATGTAACATTTATTGATATATCATACTATTCTATGTCCATTTATGTTGTATGTGTTATCTTTATTCGTGTAATAATATTTAATTCTAACAAAGATTTTAAATATCCCGACTGAATTCTCTGTCCTTCGTCCGAACTGTGCACAGCCATAACTTTCTCTCTCTCTCTCTCTCTCTCTCTCTCTCTCTCTCTCTCTCTCTCTCTCTCTCTCTCTCTCTCTCTCTCTCTCTCTCTCTCTCTCTCTCTCTCTTTCTCTCTCTCTTTCGTGTCGCGACTAGTCTGGCCCATAGGTGGGTCGTGGCATCTACTTATCTCTTTTCTTCCGTCCTCTTCCCTTCTATTCCCTTCTTGTCTCTTTTCTTCTCTTCTCCTCTCTTCTCTTGCCTTCTCTTCGCTCCTTTTTTGTCTCTTCTCTCAACTTCATTTCTCTTCTCTTCCCTTCTCTCCACTTGTCTTCTCTTCTCTTCTCTTCCTTCGCAAGGATGAAATCGAAAGCAATAATGACCCGAAGAACGTAAGCCATCTTGTCACTTTCATTCCCTTGTCCTGCCGAGACTAGCCAACGTGCGGAGGTTCTCCTTTTGTCTGATGTTCTTGTCTTCTTCGATGTCAGCGTCCGTGACAGCTGGTCTCCCTCTGCTCTTGTTGTCCCGTTTTTCTCCTGTTTTGTCTCCTTTCTTTTCTTTCCTTTTCTCTTTTTTTTTCTTTTTTTTTTCTTTTTTTTTTTAAGTCTTTGAGTAAGTGTTTCCCTACGTTTCCGTTGGATTCGCTTTCAGTTTTCTCGTTGTGTCTGAAATTCATGATGCGTTGTTCTTTCATTTTTTTTTCTTATCCTCTCTCTCTCTCTCTCTCTCTCTCTCTCTCTCTCTCTCTCTCTCTCTCTCTCTCTCTCTCTCTCTCTCTCTCTCTCTCTCTCTCTCTCTCTCTCTCCCATTGATTTTCTTTGTTTTATCTTGACATTCAATTCTTCATAAATACTCGTTTATTTACCAGTACAGACATTTCTCTTTCTCTTTCTCCTTAATCAGTAATTTCTTGGCTGTATGTATTTGTCAAACTTAAACTCTTGTTCTAAATCCTCGATATACTGTTATTTTTGCCCATACGTTGCAAGTTCTCCTTTCTATTAAATATATTTTGTCCTTTTCTTACCAGCGTTTCCTTTTCTAACCTATTTTCTTTCTTTCCTTTGAAGCCTTAATATGTTTTACTTTCCATCTTGGCACTCCCTTCTTCTAAATCTTTTCTTTCGTTTTCTCAGTAGTACTTTCTTTTGTATGTTATATTCTATTTCATTTTACTTTACTTATTTATTTATTTATTTATTTATTTATTTATTTATTTATTTATTCATTTATCTATATATTTATCTATTTATTTTTTAACTATCTATTTATATATTTACTTATCTATTTATCTATCTGTTTATTTATTTGTCTACTTTATTTATTTATCTATTTATTTATTTATTTACTTATTTATTTATTTATTTACTTATCTATTTATTTATTTATCTATTCATTTATTTACTTATTTATTTATTTCTTATTTATTTATTTATTTATCTATTTTTGCTATGTCTTGCTGCATTCCTACTGACCCAGGCCAGCCGGCGTGATACAGGTATGACCCGTGATCCACGAAGAGTTAAGATGAGAGGGAGGAAAGGGTGACGGATGTGAACGAAATTGGATAGGAGTGGGTACATGTCTTTTGACATGGCTACCTCACTTATAAGGAGGAAAAAAATGGTATATAGACAGATTTATTTATTTATTTATTTATTCAATTTTTTTTTTTTTTTTTTTTTTTTTTTTTTTTTTTTTTTTTTTTTTTTTTTTTTTTTTTTTTTTTTTTTTTGCTTCTTCCCTCCCCTCCCCCCTTCCGTGCCTCCTTTTGTTTCGCCTGGGAGGAAAGAAGGAAGGAAGAATGCATTAGTATTCCCGTGGAGGAAACACGATTTAATGAAGAGCAAAAGTTTGGAGGGATTCTTTGCATAAACTTCAGCCCTGAAGGCGTTGCCTGAAGCCGCCCAAGAATTCCCAGTATCGGCTCTCCTCCATCATGAATTGTAATTGCTTTTTCTTCCTCTTCTTCTTCCTCTTTTATTTTTTTTCTCTTTTTCATCTTCTTCTACCTTTTCTTCCTCCTATTTTTCTTTCTATTTTTTCTTTTCTTTTTTTTCCTCTTCTTCTTCCTCTTTTATTTTTCCTCTTCTTCTTCCTCTTTTATTTTTTTCTCTTTTTCATCTTCTTCTACCTTTTCTTCCTCCTATTTTTCTTTCTATTTTTCCTCTTCTTTTTCTTCCTCTTTTATTTTTTTCTCTTTTTCATCTTCTACCTTTTCTTCCTCCTATTTTTCTTTCTATTTTTCCTCTTCTTTTTCTTCCTCTTCTTCTTCCTCTTTTATTTATTTTTTGCTCTTTTTCATCTTCTACCTTTTCTTCCTCCTATTTTTATTTCTATTTTTCCTCTTCTTCTTTATCTTTCATTTTCCCATCTTTTTCATCTTCTTCTACCTTTTCTTCCTCCTATTTTTCTTTCTATTTTTTCTTTTCTTTTTTTTCCTCTTCTTCTTCCTCTTTTATTTTTTTCTCTTTTTCATCTTCTACCTTTTCTTCCTCCTATTTTTCTTTCTATTTTTCCTCTTCTTTTTCTTCCTCTTCTTCTTCCTCTTTTATTTATTTTTTCTCTTTTTCATCTTCTTCTACATTTTCTTCCTCCTATTTATCTTTCTATTTTTCCTCTTCTTTTTCTTTCTCTTCTTCTTCATCTTTTATTTTTCCCCTCTTTTTCATCCTCTTCTACCACTTCTTCCTCCTTCTATTTTTCCTCTATTTCCTCCTCTTTTTCGTCCTCTTTTTCTTCCTTTTCTTATTTTTTCTTAGTCTTTTTCATTTTCTTTCTCTATTTTTTTTTCCTCTTCTTCTCCCCCTATTCTTCTTCTTCTTATTGTTTTTCTTCTTCCTCTTCTTTTTTCTCTTCTTCTTCTTTTCCTCATCTTCTTCTTTCCTTTCCTCTTCCTCTTTTTCTTCCTCTTCTTCTCCCCCTGTTATTCTTATTATTATTATTTTTCTTCTTCCTCTTCTTCTTTCTCTTCTTCTTTTTCTCCTCTTCTTCCTCGTCTTCTTCTTCTCCTTCCTTTTCCTCTTTTTCTTCCTCTTTCTTTTTTCTTTTCTTCCTTTTTCTCTTCCTCTTTTTTTCTCTTCTTTATCCTCTTCTTCTTCTTCCCCTTGTTCTTCCCCTTTTTCTTCTTCTTCTTCTTCTTCTTCTTCTTCTTCTTCTTCTTCTTCTTCATCTTCTTCTTCCTCTTCTTCTTCCTCTTCCTCTTCCTCTTCCTCTTCCTCTTCCTCTTCCTCTTCCTCTTCTTCCTCTTCTTCCTCTTCTTCCTCTTCTTCCTCTTCTTCCTCTTCTTCCTCTTCTTCTTCTTCTTCCTCTTCTTCCTCTTCTTCTTCTTCTTCTTCTTCCTCTTCTTCTTCCTCTTCTTCTTCCTCTTTTCCTTATCTTCTTTCTTTTCTTCTTTCTCATCTTCCTCTTTTTCTTCCTTTTCTTCTTCATCTTCTTATTCTTATCACTTTTTTTCTCCCTTTTCCTCTTCCTCTTCTTCCTCTTTTTCTTCCCTTCTTTCTCTTCTTCCTCTTCTGCATCTTTTTCTTTCCTTCTTCTTCCTCCTCCTCTTCTTCTTCTTCTTCCTCCTCCTCTTCTTCCTCTTCCTCTTCCTCCTCTTTTTCCTCTTCGCTCTTCTTCTTTCTTCCTCTTCTTCTTTGCTTCTTCTTCATCTCCTTCTTCTTCATCTTCTTCTTCTCTCATCTTCTTACTTGCATCATTTCTTACTTCTTCATCTTTTTCCTTCATCTTTTTTCTTCATCTTTTTCTTCATCTCTTTCTTCATCCTCTTCTTCTTTCTCTTTTCCTTGTCTTCTTTCTTTTCTTCTTTCTCTTCTTCTTTCTCATCTTCCTCTTTTTCTTCCTTTTTCCTCTCTTCATCAATTTGGATGGAAAACTCAGCTTCGTTAGTTTTATTGGCCGCCCATCTTAATTTTTTTTTTTTTTTTCTTGTTTTTTAATTTTATTCTTGATCTTAGGTTAGTCTTAAGGGAAATACCCTCCTCAACCATCCCGGACAATGCACTCCTCATAGTATCCTTCGACCTCGGTTGACGGTCTTGTACTCGGTGCAATTATCGTTCAAGCGGTGATCGTTCAGCTAGTTTGGCTTCAATGATAATTCGTCAAATGATTTTCTAGAGCACTTATACTTTGTTTTTGAACGGGGATCTTTTGCTTAGAGGCTTGGAGCATGTACCCAAAGCTGATCATTTTAACCGGAATCTACAACCAAACGTGTTTATATGAGCGTTGGTTCCTACAAAAAAAAGTAAATAAATAGAAATAGATAAAATCAACATTAGATAAAAAGATCAAATTCTTAATAAAATAAATAGATAAATAAATAAAATAAAAATAAATAAATAGATAAATAAATAAAATAGATAAATAAAATAAATATAAACAAATTAAATAGACAAATAAATAAAATAAACGAAATAAATAACATAAAATGGTTATAGATAAATAGATAGATAAATAGCGGAATATCAATAATAATATTCATGAAAAAATAAAAAAACGTACCGTCCCAAAGAAATTAGGTGAAAGATGAAAAAACCGTATTCTTCCATGATATAGAATTTAAA
>NC_134820.1:34562258-34567225 GCF_046742065.1 Oratosquilla oratoria | reverse complement strand
ATTTCTTCCCTTCGCCCTCTCTCTCGTTTTTCCTTTCCTTTCTCCCTCCTTCTCCCCCAATTCCTCCCTCATACCTTATTCCCTCCCCTCCCTTCTTCCACTTCCCTTTCCACCTCCCCAACCTAACCTAACCTAACCTAACCTAACCTAACCTAACCTAACCTAACCTAACCTAACCTAACCTAACCTAACCTAACCTAACCTAACCTAACCTAACCTAACCTAACCTAACCTAACCTAACCTAACCTAACCTAACCTAACCTAACCTAACCTAACCTAACCTAACCCCACCCACCAAAAAATAGAAAAAAGAGGAAACGCAAAAATGAGAAAAATAAAAATGAGGGAATGAATATGGGAGCAAGAGGAAACAGAAGCGAATGAGAATTGCCGTGAAAGGGAGACGAGGCAATAACGAAAGGAATAAGAGAAGGCTTGATGAAAGAGATATGAAACAAATAGGGTAAGAGAGGGAAGCAGAGGTCTAAAAGGGGGAGGAGGAGGAGGAGGAGGGGAGGAGGAGGGGAGGAGGAGGAGGAGGAGGAGGAGGAGGAGGGGAGGAGAGGGAGGAGGGGAGGAGGTGGGCGCGGAGGTAGGAAGGGAGCAATGGAGGAGGAGGAGATATAAGAAAAGAGGGGAGGAGGAGGAAAAGGAAGAAGCTCGGAAACTGGACGGTGAGGAGGAGGAGGAGAGGAGAGGAGGGAGGAGGACAAGAGAGGAATAGGAGGAGGAGGAGGGGGGAGGAGGAGGAGGAGGAGGTAAGAAAGAGGGGAGGAGGAAGGAGGACGAGGAGGAGTATGAGGAGGAAGAGGAGGAAATAAGTTGAAAGGGACGAAAGAAGAGGAAGAAAAGAGGAAAGAAGAGAAAGAGAGGTTGAATACGGGGGAGAAAGAGAGGAGATATGATGGAAAGGATAAGGTAGAAGAGGAAGAAAGAAGAGAGGAGGAAGAAAATTGACAAATGTGAGAAGAAAATGAGGTTTTGGAGAGGTAAGAGGAGGAGATGGAACCAAAAAAGAGGAAAGAATTGTGGACAAGAAGATACATAAACATAAGAATATAAAGGAGACTGCAAGAGACCATAAGGCCTTACACTAGGCAGCTCCGTATCCATCATCCACCTGTGATGGATACGGAGGCTGAATGTAATTTAAACAAAAACAAAACAAAAAAATGAGGAGGGGAAGGAGGAGGAAGAAGAGGAAAAGAAAATACGAAGTGGAAGAGAAAAAAGAGAAGAGAAGAAATAGAAGGACGACATGAGGTAGAAAAAAGGAGGACGAAGGAAAAGAATAGAGAAACCATAAAGAAGAAAAAAAAAAAGAGGAAGAAAAGAAAGTGACAGTGACATGAAGGAAAAGGAAGACGAGTTGGTTGGAGTAGAGGAAGAAGGAAATGGAGATTGTTGAGTTTGATGAAGACGAGGGACGAACGAAGAGGGGAAGATCAGGTAGACGAGGATTTGAGGCTGCCAAGAGCGCGTGTGGAAGGAGTGACAATACAGGAGGCTTAACATGTCGAGATGTGACGTCAGAACAAGACAAGAGGAAAACATCTCAGTGGGTTATACAGTAAGAGAATACAATGACTTCAGAACGCATTGAGTTGCATACTGTATATAAATAAAAAAATAAACAAATATAGATTAATAAATTGATAAATAAATAGATATAGATAGATAGGTTTGAAAAACAAATGAATGGATAGATAATTAATCAATTTATCTATTAATATATATAAATATAAATAAATTAATTGATAAACAAATAGATATTGATAGATGCGAGTATATGAATGAATAATTATGAATAGATAATGAATAACTATAAATAAATAAATATATAAAAAATCGAGCAATCATTAGATAGATAAGTGTATAGATAAAAATTAATAAGCAAATAAAGAAATGAATAGATAAATAAATTAACTATTATGAAGATCAATAGTTAAGAACATAAGAATGAAGGAGACTGCAAGAGACCATAAGGCCTACATTAGGCAGCTACGTATCCATCACCACTTGTCATTCACATACATATTGTTGTATAATCGTTTTTTATAACATCTTTTAGTTTATTCGCTTACTACATTGTTACTAAGTTTATTTATTAAATGAATGATAATGACAATTGTGATTAGTGCAAGCGTGAGGCAGTTTGTGTGCCATCATTTACCATAGAAGACACCCAAAATGTCACGTACGTGTATCAAAATGATTCAGTATTCCTCTGTAAACTACACAACTGTATCTCTGTGTTTTGACCGAAAAGATATACATCTACAAGCCAAAATATGACATCTATGTATTACATCACTTCAGGGTTATTCCATGAAATATACATATATCTCTTGACGGAATGAATTACATATCTGAAGCACTCACAGCGTAACATTGGGGACAAAGGTTACGATGTCGAATGTTATAAGGGCGAGACGTTCTGGGAAGTTCGGCATTCACTTCGCCTCTGTCGGGAACTTCGGGAAGCCAGGCTCTTGAAGACCAAGCCAAACAGCTCTCGCTAACAATCACGGATGGAACAATTAAGCCCGGATGAGAGGATCGTGTTCCGGGGCAATGTGGCTAATGCAGGAGCCCAATAGGAAGCCCCAGAACACTTCGGGGATGAGGTTGGATTGTTCAGGAATATCTCTGATATTGGGAGCTTCTGAAATGAAGGGATAAGGCAGAGAGGAAGACCAAGAACGGAACAAGAATTTGTTTTATTTCGTATTGCGAGAAGCGAGATAGGTTTCTTCATCACATAAGAGGAAATAGATCAGTATGAAGACTTAATCTAACAAAATGTAAATGGAGATGCAGATCGTTTTATTTGAAACACACAAACACACACTCACACGCACATGCACGCAGGCACGCAGGCACACATACACACACACACACACACACACACACACACACACACACACACACACACACACACACACACACACACACACACACACACACACACACACACACACACACACACACATACACACACACACACACACACGCGTTGACGAGATTGGTAGAGTCCCCGGCTGCCACTACGGCGGTCCGGGTTCGAATCTTGCCCAGGGCTGAAATAATTTCAGTATCGCTGCGCTGCGAGTCGTTACTCCAACTCTCGTGGGCGGGGAGTTGTGTGTGTGTCTGCGCGTGTAAGGTCACAGCATTACCTATAGATTGGTCATATATGAGGTCTGAGCTGTCTTCCGGGAGGAAAATAACTGTCGATCACGAGTCCAACACGTGATCCAAGACCATAGTGAAACACACACACACACACACACACACACACACACACACACACACACACACACACACACACACACACACACACACACACACACACACACACACACACACACACACCTATGTATGCGCGCGCGCTTATGTGTGTAATGTGTATGCGTTTGCACGCGCGCATGTGTGGACAAAAGGGAACCTTCAGAGGGCACCAACTAGAAGAGGTTTCTTCAATTTTAGCTCGAGAACCCGTACGTGAGTCGCCTCCCAGACCAAGAAACACTATTCATTAAAGAAAAAAATGTCTTAAGTTCAAACTTCAAAGAACCTACTTGGCGTTCCAAATGAAGGACTATACTTCCTTATTGTAACCCTACTTCTGGCATCTTTTTTTAGAGTTTGACACCCCAGCGAACAACTTCAAGAAAGAACTCTCCACGGAGCACCAACTCTGAGACTTGATGCTTCATCTTTACGAGCACCGCTTCCATCTGGCCATTCCTGGAAAAGTATTCTTTTGTTTAAACTCCGCTTCTTTTATTAAACATGATATTGGATTTCTCGACGGAATATGTGGAAAATTACCTGTATTTATGAAGAAAGTGATCTAAGCTCAGGCTAGTCATGGTAGAGAATACCGAATAGATTAATAAAGAAATAACCAAATAAATAAGTTCATTGGAGATCAGTTTCCACTTTCGTTTTCCTGACCAATGGACTGTTTTTTTCTTAATCCTCTTCAGCGTCCAGTTGTGTTCATTTATCATTAGCTATGTCTTAGTTTCATGGATGACCCGTCATCCAGGAGGTGCCAAGATAAGAGGGAGGGAAGAGGGTAGAGGGGAGTGGAGTATGTAGGGGATGGAATGGGTGGGAGTGGTTTCTATGCCTTTGTCTTTTGGCTACCTCCCGTGTAAGGGGGAAAAAATCCTTTGGTATATGTATGTATGTATGTATGTATGTATGTATGTATGTATGTATGTATGTATGTATGTATGTATGTATGTATGTATGTATGTATGTATGTATGTATGTATGTATGTATGCATGCATGTATGTATGTATTTATGTATGTATGTATGTATGTATGTATGTATGTATGTATGTATGTATGTATGTATGTATGTATGTATGTATGTATGTATGTCTTATTAGCAAAACATGCAACATACATATACCAAAAGGCTTTTTCCTGTGTACAAGGGGATGGACAAGGCAAACTATCACACCAAGAATATCCCAGGGAAGGTAGATTGCTCTGATGTGAGATGCGAGAAATATATGAGAGGAAGTTCAAACAAACGACCAAATATAAACCAAAATGAGCAGATTCCATTGTTCACAGTTGCAGACAATGTATGCAACACAATAAGAGAGAGAATAAAGGGAAGAGCAAGAACAATCGTTGATGCAAATATCAGAGTACAGTAAAGTGAGACTAACACAGGGAACCATAGGACATCTGGAGGAGGAGGAGTCAGGAAGTCTGTAAACAAGGAAACGTAAACAGATCGTAAAATGTAAGTGGATGTGACTAATACAGTGAATGTGAGAATGTAGTGAAGGGAAGGTTGGACGAAGATTGCTTGGAGAGGAGCTTAATACCGGGCGGGCGATGGTCTTGTAAACTTAAAAAAAAAAAAAAAAAAAAAAAAAAAAAAAAAAAAAAAAAAAAAAAAAAAAAAAAAAAAAAAAAAAAAAAAAAAAAAAAAAAAAT
>NC_134820.1:34532258-34542258 GCF_046742065.1 Oratosquilla oratoria | reverse complement strand
GGAGGAAAAGAGGGAGAAAGGAAGGAGGTAAGGAAGGAGGGCGGGGAATGGGAGGGCACGGAACGGGAGGAGAAGGGAGGGAGAAAGGAAGGAGTAGAGAAAGGAAGAAATGGAGAAAGGGAGGTAGAAGGGAAGATGGTAAGAAAGGAAGACAAGAAGGAATGAATAAAGACGAATGGACGGAAGGAAGGAGGGAGGTATGGGAAGAAAGGGAGGAAAAAGGAAGAAAGGAAGGACAGAATAAAGGAAGGAAGGGAGAAAAGAAGAACAGAAGGAAGGAAGGAAGAAAGGAAGAACAGAAGAAAGGAAGGAGGGAAGGAAGAAAGGAAGAGCAGAAGAAAGGAAGGAAGGAAGAAAAGAAGAACAGAAGAAAGGAGGGAAGGATGAAAGGGAGGAAAAGGAAGAAAGGAAGGAAGGAAGGAAGGAAGAACAGAAGAAAGGAGGGAAGGAAGAAAGGGAGGAAAAGGAAGAAAGGAAGGAAGGAAGAAAGAAAGAACAGAAGGAATGAATGAAGACGAACGGACGGAAGGAAGGAAGGAGGAATCGGAAGTGAGGAAGAAATAAAGGAAGGAAGGAAGAAATAAAGGAAGGAATATAGGAAGCATGGTGGGCAAAAAGAATAGAATTAAGGAAGAAAGGAAAGGAGGAATGAGAGAATGAACAGCAAAGGAACTGGAAAAAATGAGGAAGAAATTAAGAAACGAATAAAGTCAGGAAGGAAAACTGGAAGACATAAGAACATAAGAATGAAGGAGACTGCAAGAGACCATAAGGCCTACACTAGGCAGCTCCATATCCATCACAAGGAGGACACAGAAGGCGGAGGGCAGCGGACCAAGAAAGGAAGGAGGAAGTAAAGAGAGGAGAGAAGAGAGGAAAGGGAGGAAAAAGAGAGGAAAAAGAGAGGAAAAAGAGAGGAAAAAGAGAGTAAAAGGGGAGAAGGCTGGAAGAAAATGAAGAAGAGTAGGGGGGGGAGGAGGGCAGTAAACAGCAGGAATGGACAAAGTTGAAATAGATCTTGGTTTAGGGAAGAGGGAATAGGGAGCATTAGGGGGTCAGGGAGGAACAGGATGTGGTATAGGGGCACTGCAATGAACCGCAATGGAGAAGGCAAAGCAGAGATTTGATGGAAGGGGGGGAAGGTAAAGAGCTGAGGGAGGAGGAGGAGGAAGAGGAGAAGGAGAAGGAGGAGGAGGAAGAGGGGGAGGAGGAAAGAGAGTTGTAGGAGAAAGAAGAGGAGGAGAGGAGGAGGAGGAGGAGGAGGAGGAGGAGGAGGAGGAGGAGAGGGAGAGGAGAGAGAGAAGAGGAGGAGGGGAGGATAAAAGAGATCTGTCGGAGAAAGAAGAGGAGGAGAAGGAGGAGGAGGAGGAGGAAGAAAAGGAGCTGAAGGAGAAAGACAAGGAGGAAGAGGCGTAGGAAAAGGAGCTGCGGGAGAAAGACGAGGAGGAGGAGGAGGAGGAGGAGGAGGAGGAGGAGAAGAAGGAGGAGGAGGAGGAGGAAGAGGGGGAGGAGGAAAGAAAGCTGTAGGAGAAAGAAGAGGAGGAGAAGGAGGAGGAGGAGGAGGAGGAGGAGGAGGAGGAGGAAAAGGAGCTGAAGGAGAAAGACGAGGATGGGGATGAGGAGGAGGAAAAGGAGCTGATGGAGAAAGACGAGGAGGAAGAGGAGGAGGAGGAGAGGAGGAGGAGAAGGAGGAGAGGAGAGGAGGAGGAGGAGGAGGAGGAGGGGAAGAGGAGGAGAAGGAGAAGGAGGTGAAGGAGGAAGAGGGGGAGGAAAAAGGGAGGTAGGAGGAGGAAAGGAGGGAGGAGGAGAAGGAGAGGAGGAGGAGAGGAGGAGGAGGAGGAGGAGGAGGAGGAGGAGGAGGTTGAGCCTGAAGGAGAAAGACGAGGAGGAGGAGGAGGAGCTGAAGGAGAAAGACAAGGAAGAAGAGGAGGAGGAAAAGGAGCTGAGGGAGAAAGACGAGGAGGAGGAGGAGGAGGAGGAGGAAAAGGAGCTGAGGGAGAAAGACAAGGAGGAGGAGGAAAAGGAGCTGAGGGAGGAGGACGAGGAGGAGGAGGAAGATGAGGAGAAGGAGGAAAAGAAGGTGAAGGAGGAGGAAAAAGAGCTAAAGGAGAAAGACGAGGAGGAGGAGGAGGAGGAGGAGGAAAAGGAGCTGAAGGAGAAAGACGAGGAGGAAGAGGAGGAAGAGAAGGAAAAAGATGAGGAGGAAAAGGAGAAGAAGAAGGAGGAAAAGGAGCTGAAGGAGAAAGATGAAAAGGAGAAGGAAGATGAGGAGGAGAAGGAAGATGAGGAAGAGGAGTTAAAGGAGGAGAAGGAGGAGGAAAAGGAGCTGAAGGAGAAAGACGAGGAGGAGGAGGAGGAGGAGGAAAAGGAGCTGAAGGAGAAAGACGAGGAGGAGGAGGAGGAGGAGGAAGAGGAGGAGGAAAAGGATCTGAGGGAGGAAGACGAGGAGGAAGAGGAAGAGGAGGAGAAGGAGGAAAAGGAGCTGAAGGAGAAAGACGAGGAGGAGGAAGAGGAGGAGGAGGAGGAGGAGGAGGAGGAGGAAAAGGAGCTGAAGGAGAAAGACGAGGAATAGGAAGAGGAGGGGGAGAAGGAAGAGGAGAATACGAAAGAGGAGGGGAAGGGAAAGGAAGCTACCTATTTACTTGTTATCCGTTTGTCAAATCACCTTTTTATAAACGTACCTATCTATTTCTACTTATCTATTCGGCATTTCGTTGCTGTAGGGTAGTGGCTTACTAGAATTAAATTAATTATTAATGAATTTAATTATTTGTTTATTTATTTATTTACTTTATTCATTTTGGATTTCGTTGCGATAGGGCAGTGGTTTACCAGAATTATTTATTCATTTATCTATTTATTTCTTTATTCATTTATTTACTTGCTTATTTATTTATTCATTTATTTATCTTTTATTGTCTTTGTAGGGCAGTGGCTTACCAGATTTATTTATTTATTTATTTATTTATTTATTTATTTATTTATTCATTTATTTATTTATTTATTCATTTATGCATTTGTAAATTTATTCATTCATTTATTTGTTTATTTATATTTATTTGTTTATTTATTTATTTATATATTTATTTATTCTTGATTTATTTATTTATCTATTCATTTATTCATTTATTTACTTATTTATTTATTTATCTATTTATTTATTTGTTTATCATTTATTTTTCATGTATTAATTTATTTATTTATTTATTTATCTATTTATTTGTTCATTATTTATTTTCCATCTATTCATTTATTTATTTATCATTATCCTGATATTGTTCAGTGATTATTATTACCCTTACAAAACAATATACAATCTTATTCGCGTGGGTTATACTGTATAGTACCACATATGTATTTTCTAAAAGATTTCTGAAAATCAGTACAGACGATCTTGTTTATCCCTCCACTCTATAGATATGAACAGAGACATGAATATATGAGTATGGATATGAATGCGTACATGAGTTTAGGCTTTATCCATGCTAGGTTATCCACAGAAGTTTACTGTATATTTGAAAACTTTGTTATTGTTGTCCCCCATCGAGAGAGCTTGACTTGGGGCCTTTCTCTTTCCCCCTCTATCGTGTGTGTTCTCCTCCTCCTCCTCCACCTCCTCCTTCTCCTTCTCCTCCGCCTCCGCCACCTCCTCCTTCTCCTCCTTCTCCGCCTCCTCCACCTCCTCCTCTATTTCTCTTATTCTTTTGTATCCTTATCATCTTCCTTCCTTTTCCTCTTTCTCCCTCTATCGTGTGGTCCTCCTCCACCACTTCCTCCTCCTCCTCCTCCGCCTCCTCCGCCTCCACCACCTCCTCCACCTCCTCCTCTACTTCTCTTATTCTTTTGTATCCTTATCATCTTCCTTCCTTTTCCTCTTTCCCCCTCTATCGTGTGGTCCTCCTCCTTCACCACCACCTCCTCCTTCTACTCCTCCTCCGCCTCCACCATCTCCTCCACATCCTCCTCTTATTCGTCTGTATCTTTATCTCCTTCCTTCCTTTTTCTCTTTCTCCCTCTCTTCCTCCTCTATCGTGTACTCCTCCACCACCTCCTTTACTTCTCTTCTTTATCCTTATCTCCTTCCTTCCTTTTCCTCCTCCTCTCTCTCTTCCTCCTCTAACATATCGTATTTTTTCCTCCTTCTTGTCCTCTTCATCCTCTTATTTCTCCCCCTCTATTCCTCTTCTTAAACCTTTTATTACTTCTAACGTTCCTCCTGTTCTTCCAGTTCCTTTCTCCTTCCCTTTCCTCGTTCTCTCTTTTCTTTTCCTTCTTCCAGTTCCAGATTCTGTTTCTGATGCCTCTCACCCCGCCCTCACTTCCTCTTCCATAATAACAACCAGATGGGCGTCGGATATGAGTACAAGTAGAGACGCTTCATGAGCCTTGTCTACCACCTCGTTCTCTGCCGTCCCATTATTCCTTCCCCATCTCACCCGGACCCCATGTAGGCCCGTCCGGGATCTTTCTTCTCTCCCCTCTCCCTCATCCGGACGCATTCTGCTCTCCCCTCCCCATCGTATTTTCCTGTTGAGAGGGTTTTTACAGTCGAGAGATATCGTGTCCACTGCCCTCTAGGGCTCTTGTATCCATAATACTTTTCTGCAAGAATTCCAATAAATTTCTGGCTGTTCCAGCAACCGTCTCGGCATCCCACGGAGAACCACCCTTTCGTGGGCCATCTCCACCCCAGCATCACAGACTCTTTCTTCCTTCACAGAATCTACCAATGACCCCGTAAACATCTTTTCCTTCGACAACCAACTTTTTCTTAACAGATTTTACAAAATCCCCACTCGCAGGTCACGCCCCTTCTCCTCCCCCACCCTCCCTCCACTGGGTTCTTGGGGAAAAGATATTCATTCAATCTCCTTCAACCACCACACACTTCTGTGGGTGGAAACCCTTCAATTCACCCCGACGATAAAGGCGACTTCGTTTTCACTTTTGGAAAGCTCTCTTCCCGAAATCTTCCCCCAGACTCTTTGTCACTCGGAGGAGTTTTTGCGAAAGCCCCCCTCAGCCCTTTCCAGAGCCCCCGAATACCTCTTTCATCATAATAGGTTACGTGGAAGCCACCCGAAAAGCCACCGCGAAGCAGCCCCCTACATTCCCCAAAGCCAGCAAAGCCACTTTTCGAACGAAACAGTGAATGACGTCTTTTCGGGGGTCGCCATCCAGCGCTTCTGGCTTTCTGGAGAAGTATTGCCTTATTTGGAAGAAAAGGTACAGAGAGAGTGATAACAACAGCGTCAGAAAAGATAATTTTAACTAAATATACGAGTGTAAGGATTTAGATAAAACTTGTTGTTTAGCTAGGAAGATATGTTCTAGATATATGGAGATAGGGCAATGGTAACGGGTTCGACCGCAGTTTTGCGCCTCCTGGCGTATTCTTCTCGACATCTTATTTAATTTTTTTTTCTATTTTTATTTATTTTCAAAAATTAATTAATTAATCTATTTATTTATTTATTTATTTATTTATTCATTGTTTAGGACTGTTTTTAACTCATTTCTCTACCTGCCTGACTTTTTTCTTTAATATTTCTAATTTACCCCTACACTTTCATGGCCTTATTTGACCATGTCTTATAGATTCATATTGTTCTCATCTCGTGACTGTGTGTGCATGTGTGATTTAACATAGTCTTGGATCACGTGTTGGACTCATGTTCGACAATAATTACCCTCCCGGATGGGAGCTCGGAGCTTATATATAATTGATCTATAGTTAATCATGTGATCTTACACACACGCATACACGCACACAACCCCTTGCACAGCCCTGGGCGGGAATCGAATTTGCGAGCGTGTGATTCACTATGGTCTTGGATCACGTGTTGGACTCGTGGTCGACAGCTATTTCCCTCTAGAAAGAGAGCTCAGAGCTCATATGTAACCGGTCTGTGGGTAATACTGTGACCTTACACGCACACACACACCCAACTTCCTGCCCACGAGAGTTGGAGTAACAACCCGCAACGCAACGATACTGAAATTATTTCATTCATTGGCGGTTTTCGAACCCGGACCACCGTAGTTTGTTTGTTTGTGTGTGTGTGTGTGTGTGTGTGTGTGTGTGTGTGTGTGTGTGTGTGTGTGTGTGTGTGTGTGTGTGTGTGTGTGTGTGTGTGTGTGTGTGTGTGTGTGTGTGTGTGTGTGTGTGTGTGTGTGTGATTATGTGCGTGTGTGTGCATGAGTACACTATTGCGTGTATACACATATATTCGCTTCTGTAAGATGATATGCATTTCATTAATGCATGCTGAACATACGTTTTATGTATACAAGCTTGAACGTTTGCTATATGCATTTAAACTCATAAAACTTAAACATTTAGCTCGTTTCTTCAAGGAAATGAACATCATTTATGGAGAATATATTACGTCTATAACGAAACTCTCTTTGCAATAACATTTATTCAAACAATCAAAGCTTATTGCTTTGTGTGTTACTATACACTTGATGCTCCTTCTACGTATCTCTTCCAGGTCACGTTCTCTGTTTCAGGTAAGGATACACTCTGCTTTTTGTTCGGCTACTTCGATGATACTGTTGTTTAGGAGCACGGGAAGCCGATTCAGATATCATACCCGGGACCGAATGATCATTGCTCGGAATCTCATTTGAAGGAAGTGGATTGAAGTGGATGGTAAACAGCATGTGGACGTATGGTGATCCACCCGCACATACGTACACATACATACACACAGACACACAACATATACATGCACACACACACACACACACACACACACACACACACACACACACACACACACACACACACACACACACACACACACACACACACACACACACACACACACACACACATACACGCTTACACATACACATACACATACACATGCACACACATATTCGTGGCGCAGTGGTAGAGTCCCTGGCTGCCACTACGGCGGTCCGGGTTCGAATCCCGCCCAGGGCTGAAATAATTTCAGTATCGCTGCGTTGCGAATCGTTACTCTAACTCTCGTGGCAGGGAGTTGGGTTTGTGTGTGCGTGTAAGGTCACAGAATTACCCATAGATCGGTCATATATGAGATCTGAGCTCTCTTCCGAAAGGAAAATAACTGTCGATTACGAGTCCAACACGTGATCCAAGGCCATGGTTAATCACACACACACACACACACACACACACACACACACACACACACACACACACACACACACACACACACACACACACACACACACACACACACACACACACACACACACACACACACACACACACGCACACACACACACACACACACACACACACACATTAACCCTCTTCTGTTAAGATGCGTCATACTTAGACCTATTTTCCGACAGAGTAGAGTCACTGTTATGACGTTATTTTGTATGGAGAGCCTCACAAGGACATTTCCTCAACCTTACACCGAAAGAAGAAGACCGCATGTTCTCAAAAATGTTAAAATTTCACACACCAAGAACCCCGGTACTGGGAGGGATATGGAGGCGGATAGAGGAAGGTTAAAAATATCAGACTCTATTTATATCCACGTGAAGAAAGAGTCCATGAATATTCATCCCTGGGGCAAATCATCCCTTCCATCAAATGGAAGAAATTCCCGGCATCGTGTATCTGGCAGCACGCCGGGAGGATTTCCAGGTAGCGGCGTTCAGCGATGCCCCGTGGGATGCTCAGCGAGTATAAATGGCACCACACATATCTTTCCTTTACTTCTGTTCCTGAAACCAAACAATAGAGACTCCTGATAGGGACGAAAGATGTCTTGATTAATGAAATGAGTTCTGAGGAATTTCGGAAATATCCTGAATATTGGTTTTCACAATCTCAGAAAAAATTAAAGTCTCATACAAGATCAACAATGATCCCATTGTTGCAGGCTTCAAGAAATCTTGTATATGTATGCGCAATTTGTATATGTAAATACATATGTATATATGTATATGTACATGTATACACACACGCACACACACACACACACACACACACACACACACACACACACACACACACACACACACACACACACACACACACACACACACACACACACACACACACACACACACACACCTCGTGGCGCTGTGGTTAGAGTTCTCACCTACCACTACGGCGGTTCGGGTTCGACTCCCGCCCAGGGCTGAATTAATTTCAGTAGCGCTGCGCTACGGGGTGTTGCTCCAACTCTCGTGGGAGGAGAGTTGTGTGTATGTGTGTGCGTGTAAGGTGACACTATTACCCATAGATCGGTCATACGAGCTCACACGGTCATACGGTCATATGAGCCCAACACGTGATCCAAGACTATGGTGAATCCCACACACACATCTTTATACCCGTATGCGAAAGCATACAAATATTAATATAAAATGAAGCCATCCTATTTACATGAAGATTTCTTTTTCTTTTGTTATTGTTTTACCCTCAAATCAATTCTTTTCTCGAAAATTTTACTTGCTCTCTTCTTTGTCTTATTGATTGTTCCTCCTGTCTATGGATCCATTCAGTCACCTTCCATTCTTTCTTCTTCAGTCTTCCCCTTCCCCTCCTCTCCCCCCTCTCCCCCTCTCCCTCTCTCCCCCTCTCCCCCTCTCCCTCTCTCCCCCTCTCCCCCTCTCCCCCTCTCTCCTTTTCTCGCCTCTTCAACAAACATTTCAATTTCAAAGTACATCTGAATCATTTATGGCCGAAACATCTTCAGACTCAACAAGCCCGAAGACCTATTCTATCGAACTCTCCGAAGACTTTCTCCAGCTCTTCGAATTCGATCCCAACCCAGTGGACGTACACGATCGAACTCTCCAAAGAACTTCTCAAGCTTTTCGAACTCGATCCCAACCCCGAAGACCTATTCTATCGAACTCTCCGAAGACTTTCTCCAGCTCTTCGACTTCGATCCCAACCCAGTGGACTTACACGATCGAACTCTCCAAAGAATTTCTTTAGCTTTTCGAACTCGATCCCAATCCAGTGGACGTACACGATCGAACTCTCCAAAGAACTTCTCAAGCTTTTCGAACTTGATCCCAACCCAGAGGACGTACACGATCGAACTCTCCAAAGAACTTCTCCAGCTTTTCGAACTCGATCCCAACCCAGAGGACATATGCAATCGAACTCTCCAAAGAACTTCTTCAGCTTTTCGAACTCGATCCCAACCCAGTGGACGTACATGATCGAACTCTCCAAAGAACTTCTTCAGCTTTTCGAACTCGATCCCAACCCAGAGGACATACACAATCGAACTCTCCAAAGAACTTTTCTAGCTTTTCGAACTCGATCCTAACCCAGAGGACATACGCAATCGAACTCTCCAAAGAACTTCTCTTGCTTTTCTAACTCGATCCCAACTCAGAGGACATACGCAATCGAACTCTCCAAAGAACTTCTTTAGCTTTTCGAACTCGATCCCAACCCAGAGGACAGATGCAATCGAACTCTCCAAAGAACTTCTCCAGCTTTTCGAACTCGATCCCAACCCAGAGGATCTACGCTATCGAGCTCAACATAAACTTTCGGCTCTTTGGAATCGACCCGAAGAGTATCGAACTACTCTATCGAACTCTCCGAAGATCTTCTTCAGGTCCTCGAACTCGATCCTAACCCAGAGGACCAACTCTATCGAACTCGACGAATAGTTTCTGCAGCTTTTCGAACTCGATCCCAACTCAGAGGACATACGCAATCAAACTCTCCAAAGAACTTCTCCAGCTTTTCGAACTCGATCCCAACCAAGAGGATCTACGCTATCGAGCTCAACAAAAACTTTCAGTTCTTCGGAATCGATCCGAAGGGTATCGAACTACCTTATCGAACTCTCAGTAGATCTTCTTCAGGCCCTCGAACTCAATCCCAACCTAGAAGACCTACTCTATCGAACTCGACGAATAGATTCTTCAGCTTTTCGAACTCGATCCCAACCCAGAGAATGTACACTCTCCAACACTCCGAAGACATTCTTCAGCTTTTCGAATTTATTCCAAACCCTGGACG
>NC_134820.1:34512258-34514758 GCF_046742065.1 Oratosquilla oratoria | reverse complement strand
TGCAATTTTATACATATGAATTATTTATAAATTTACTTTTGGAATTAATATGTATGTAAATTACAAAGGATTACAAAGGACAAATATGCCGACATGAGACCTTTTGGTCTATATTGTAATGCTTTCATAAATATCCCTGTGCTGGTTTGCATGTGTAAGTATATACAGATCTTCGTGCAATTTTTAATTATGAATGCATAACATTTACAACCAATTACTTATACAATCTACCTGTATAAAAAAGTCTGTAAACAATCTTGGTTAAAAATCTTTATTGCATAATGTGTATATGATACGGTAGTATACTATCGTGCCTTTACGCGTTCACAATTGTAATCAGTGACACAATCTTCTACTTTTCGTTCATTTGCTTCCAATTATCATAAGAAAATAAGATTGAGGGAGACTGCAAGAGACCATTAGGCCAACACTAGTTAGTTCCATGCCCATTACCACTAATAAACTCCATCCATAGTTATCTAACCTTCTCTTAAAGCAACAAATAGTTTCAGCGTGACTTGTGATCATGAGGAGAGAGCGAGAGAAATAAGGAGAGAGAGAGAGAGAGAGAGAGAGAGAGAGAGAGAGAGAGAGAGAGAGAGAGAGAGAGAGAGAGAGAGAGAGAGAGAGAGAGAGAGAGAGAGAGAGAGCTCTTTTTGTACCCTACGAACTGACGCTTGTCGCGCAAGTTAGACCCTTCAGGCGACGCGCAAGACGTGGGTGCCGCTTCGTGGGGTGCTTGGTCGTGTCTCGGGTCCCTACATGTGACGGGCAGGCCACCAACGACCGTAATGTTACCAACACGTATTACCTTGCTGTCGGTTAAACAGAAACAGTGGACAGTTTACTTGACTACGCACTAATACTTAAAAGTAACATCACAGATTCTTCTTTTGCCAACACGCAATACCTTGCTATCGGTTAAACAAAGGCAGTGGAAAGTGCATCTGTGTATGTACTGATACATAAAAGTAACGTCACATATTCCTTTTGCCAACACGTAATGTCTTGCTGTTGGTTAAATAAAGTTAGTGGACAGTGTACTTTACTGTACTGATACTTAAAAGTAGCGTCACAGATTCCTTTTGCCAACATGTAATACCTTACTCTTGGTTAATCAAAGTTAGTGGACAGTATACCTGACTATGTACTGATACTTAAAAGTAACATCACAGATTCTTCTTTTGCCAACACGCAATACCTTGCTGTCGGTTAAACAAAGGCAGTGGAAAGTGCATATTAGTATGCACTGATACTTAAAAGTATCCTCACAAATTCCTTTTGCCAACACATAATTCCTTGCTGTTGGTTAAACAAAGTCAGTGGGCAGTGTACCTGACTGTATTGATAATTAAAATTAGCGTCATATATTCCTTTTGCCAACACGTAATGCCTTGCTGTCGGTTAAACAATGTTAGTAGACAATGCACCTGACTATGTACTGATACTTAGAAGTAACGTCACAGATTCCTTTTACCAACACGTAATACCTTTATAGAGTTTAAACTAATTCTTTGGACAGTGTACCTGAGTGTATTGATACTTAAAAGTAGCGCAACAGATTCCTTTTGCCAACACGCACTGCCTTACTGTCGGTTAAACAGTCAGTGGACAATGCATCCGAGTATGTACTGATACTTAAAAGTAATGTCAAATATTCCTATGGCCAACACACAATGCCCTTCTGTTGGTTAACAAAGTAGACAGTGTCCCTGACTGTACTGATACTTAATAGTAGCGTCATGTATTACATTTGCCAACATGTAATGCCTTTATATAATTAAAACAAAGTCAGTGGAAATGAAATGTGCACCTGACTGTACTATTACTTAAAAGTATCGTCACATATTCATTTTACTAACAAGTAAAGCCTCTATACCTTCTTCTTCTTCTTCTTCTTCTTCTTCTTCTTCTTCTTCTTCTTCTTCTTCTTCTTCTTCTTCTTCTTCTTCTTCTTCTTCTTCTTCTTCTTCTTCTTCTTTCTCCTTCTTCTTCTTTCTCCTTCTTCTTCTTCTTCTTCTTCTTTCTCCTTCTTCTTTCTCCTTCTTCTTCTTCTTTCTCCTTCTTCTTCTTCTTCTTCTTTCTCCTTCTTTCTCCTTCTTCTTCTTCTTTCTCCTTCTTCTTCTTCTTCTTCTTCTTCTTCTTCTTCTTCTTCTTCTTCTTCTTCTTCTTCTTCTTCTCTTCTCTCTCTCTCTCTCTCTCTCTCTCTCTCTCTCTCTCTCTCTTTTTCTCTCTATATATATATATATATATATATATATATATATATATATAATCTCTCTCTCTGTCTCTCTTTGTCTCTCTCTCTCTCTTCGTTTTCTTTTTTTTTCTGAGAGAATTTTATGTTGTTTAAACAAAATTGGTTGAAATGTGATATTTACCTTTGTACTAATGCAAAAAAATGCAAACTAGTATAGGTTCCTATTCCTTTTACTAACACCTAATACTTTGCAGTTGTTTAGATAAAATAATTATAAATAAAGGGTGCACCTAAGTGTGC
>NC_134820.1:34489758-34492258 GCF_046742065.1 Oratosquilla oratoria | reverse complement strand
TATATATATATATATATATATGTATATATATATATATATAGTATATAAATATGCATATACATATAATATACACACACACACACACACACACACACACATATATATATATATATATATATATATACATATATATACATATATATATAATTATATATATATAATATAGATATATATAATTATATATATATGTATATATATGTATATATATATATAAGGCCTGGTCTCTCGTTCAGAGGAAAAACGTACTTATGTTAACTAAAAAAAATAACGTTAAGGCATTATCACATTGGGCTAGTTTCCTCCGACTACTGGAGCAAATTTGCAGCAGCTGCAGCTTTCGGGAAGGAATCTGATCAGCTGGAGGTAAATAGTTTTTCCCCAGCATATTAAATGACATTCAATGTAAATTGATGAGAAAACTAAATAGTATGCTAAAGTGATTTTACGGCGGATAAAGTTCTGGGGGTTGGTGGTACCGCCGATGAATCGGAGGTTGGAGGAAAAATAGACCAGTGTAAACGTTAACAAGTTTCCGCCAGCAATTCTAAAGCGCGTTGTCCTAAGTTGAAAACTACGAGAGCGCATGGGGCGGACAATGTGAATGTTAACAGCAGAGCTGGGCACGTTATCGCCGGACAGGTAGTGCGTTACCGAAATATATATTATACAATATATATATATATATATATATATATATATATATGCTTTGACGGAAATGCACCCCAGATTTTTCGGTAACGCACTACCTGCTCGGCGGTAACGCGCCCAGCTCTTGTAAACAGTTATACTATTGATTACTTTTCATAAAAAAAAGACTCGTAAAAGGCGCAAACGTTGGTGGCGACAGCTCGTTAACGTCGTCTAAAAAACGTGTAAATGTTTATGGTTTTGTTGATGTTATGCGGACGTCTAGAGGCAGCGTGACACTGGGCCGATTATCGTCAATTTTTATGAGTTCGGCAGCTCGCACAATGACGTAACCAGATGCATGAAACCGGTCGCATGCAGTTTATCTAATTTTATTATAATAAATGGTAATGAGGATGAAGTAAGTTTGGAATACTTTACAAGATCGTGCGGTAGCACAGAGGATACCGTCTTGAACTCATGAACAGGTAGTCACGAGTTCGAGTCCCGGGACCCGCTGCTGGCTTGCTGCGTTGATTCCCGACAGTCTTGGCCAGGCGTCGAGGTGACCCAAAAGCGGCCTTAAAGAAAAAAAAAAAAAAAAAAAGCGGCTTGCCGCAACTGACAGGACTTTGCCCAACCAAGGGTTTCTCACTTTCCACTGCGTGGGAATGAAATGGTGAGTGAGCTAAGATATTCTCTGCCCATTGCTCAGGTAAAACTTTATGACCCTTTATCCACAAGAAGCTAAGGCAGAAAGGAAACAAATGGGTGATGGATGAGTGGTTGGTAGTTGCATGTTTTTGCTGGCTACCTCCCTTATAAGGTGGGAAAAAAATTCTTTATATAGCTGAATAGATAGTTAAGTTAAGAGTCAAAATAACTTCATAGGTGTTCGAAGAGATGATTGGCTTATCAGGATGCGCGCACCTCACTCCCTACTCTTCCTGGAAGTCCCTCAGGAATAATTTTGGGGAATAACCCATGGTCACCTATAGGTATCCCAAATTATATACCCTTACAAGGCACATAGAAGGTCTTTTTCATTACAAAGGATTACAAAGGCGGAGCATGCCGACAGGAGACCTTTTGGTCCATATCTAGGTCGGATGCGAAAAAAAATCATAATAATAATAGATAATAAATAAAAACTATAATAATGTAAATAACAAATAAAATACATAAATAAATGTATAGTAAGTCGGAATATGAAGCCTTTCATTTTCTTTGCTTCCAGTCTCCACAGGAATCATTTGGGGAATACCCCAGGGTCACTTATAGGTACCCCAAATGTTACACCATTGCAAGACATGTAGAAGGTTTTTTCATGTCTACTAGTAAGTTGAAATGTAAAGCCTTTCTGTTTCTTTGCTTCCAGTTTCCACAGGAATCATTTTGGGGAATACCCCAGGGTCACCTATAGGTATCCCAAATTTTATACCCTTACAAAGAATGTAGACAGTCTTTTCATGTCTGCTAGTAAGTCGGAATATAAAGCCTTTCTATTTCTCTGCTTCTAGTTTCCCCAGGAATCATTTTGGGGAATACACCAGGGTCACCTATAGGTACCCCAAGTTTTATACCCTTGCAAGGCACATAGAAGGTCTTTTCATGTCTGCTAGTAAGTCGGAATGTAAGGATTTTCTGCGCTTTATTCTGGTGGATACTTGTGCGTGGCCTAAGAACTGACGTGGCGTGGTCCCTACCTGGGGGACCGACCGCGAAGGCCTAGCGACGCGCGCACAGAGATAAGTATGACTGAGCTGTCCGGGTTTGAATACATACATACATATACCAAAGGCTTTTTCCTCCTACACAGGGGGTAGCCAAAAAGAAAAAGGCATAGAAACCACTCCCACCCATTCCATTTCCT
>NC_134820.1:34474758-34484758 GCF_046742065.1 Oratosquilla oratoria | reverse complement strand
GGGGATTTTATTCAGTTGAAGGGTAATTCCTCTGCAGTGATAAAGGTTAACTTATGATACGCTGGGTGGATTTTGATAGCTGAAGGTAATCATATAGCGACAGTATTAAAATCTTTATATGTCTGGTCGTTAGAGAACAGAACTTACGGTGGTATTCTTAAAAAAATTCTTTCCCTTCCAAGGATTTATATAAGATTTATATAAGGAAAGATTTTTTCTTCACTGTTAGTGTTTAGCTCGTCATTCCTAAATACCTTCTTCCAAAATGATTTTGGGTGTTTACTTCCTATCTCATCTGTGAGTTTTGTTTGGTGCTTCTTTAACTCAGTCTGTACTCCTCTCCTTTTTTCCTATCTTTATTTACTTATTTATTTGTTTATTTATTAATTTGTTTATGTAGTTATTCATTTGTTTATTTGCTTGCTTGTATGTTTATTTGTTTATTTTTTATTATGTTGCCTTATTTTTCTGATACCTCTTATCGTCTTTTCCTCTTTACTTAATTTTACTGACCGATTTCTTAGATTTGATAGATTTGATTGACGTCTTTTCTATTCTCTCAGCTGAATTTAGTAACTTACTAACTTCCTCTTGGCCTCTTGGCCTTTGTTTGTTTGTTTGTTTATACATTTATCTATTTACTTATTCATTTATTTATCTATTTATCTATTTATCTATTTTTTACTTTTTTATGCCTGGAATTACCCCCCAAAGTTAGCTAATATTAAAATTGAAATATCTACATATAGCCCCCTCCCTCTGTGAGAGAGGTAAGGTTGGGCACGAGGTTTCTATGTAAATACATGAGATAAATGGGCGACGTCTACCATTTTACCTTAATGACGCTTGGAGTGTTCTCCCGCAACGCTACTCATTTCTTCTTGGGGGAAATCCCTACAATGTGGAACGCATTAAAACACAGTAGGTCAGTTCCTGGAACCTTCTGCTTAATTTGTCTGGCTTCTCCAACTCCTTGGAAAACAATTAATTTTGTATATACATATTTCAAATAGGGGATTTTTTTTTTTTTTTTTTTTTTTTTAAGTCCAGGTCGTAGGCAAGTGGAATAGTATCTGGAAAAAGAACCTTGGAAAGGCTTAAAGATCCAAACAGACTTGTTTCTTTTAGAAAATATATATATAAAATGCAGTGGATGCGCTGTTTTAGAATATATGTGAATGTCTACATGTTCTTCCAATGAATGCAAATGTATATTAGTATGGATGTCCCGCTTTAAAATATATATAAATATCTGCCTGTTCGTCCAAGGATAAGGAGTCACGCATTTACAACAATGACCGTGAAAATGGAGATGGAAAAGATAGAGAAAAAGAGGAAAAGGTTGATGGCTGTAAGAGACAAAAACATGACAAAAATAGGACAAAAAGGACTCTGGTTTCGCCTTTTTAAGGACACTGGTTAAAACAGGTCACTCCTTACAGTGGGCAAACCCCATCAAATCAACTGTTCTCGAAATTTTATTGGTCAGGTATCCATCATTACTGGGAGTCTGAAAGGAGTGCGGGATTCGAACCCACAACTAAGTGAATGCGAGAACAGCACGTTTCCGATTACTTTACCAGCACACATGAATGCTTTATATATTTATTTGTTTATGTATGTATTGATTTATTTATCTATTTATTTATTTATTTATTTATACATTTATTTATTTATCTATATTTATTAATTAATTAATTTATTTATCTATTTATAATTTATCTATTTATTTATTTATATTTATTTATCTATTTATCAAATTTATTCACTTTTATTCATTCATTTATTCATTCATTCATTTATTTATTTATTTATTTATTTATTCACTTATTTATTTATTTATTTATATTTATTTATTTATTTTATTTATTTATTTATGTTTATTTATTTATTTATTTATTTATTTATTATTTACTTATTTATTTATTTTATTCATTTATTTATTTATCTATTTATTTATTTATTTATTTGTTTATTTATTTATTATTATTATTATCATTATTCTTTTTTTACTGGAGGAGGTGAGAGATATGACAGTAAGACCTGAAAGCAGTTTTTGTTTTGTCACCTGTTTATTTCCTTCCCGCCTCGTCTCTCAATTTGAATGAGTCTTCTTCCCTTACTCTCTTAAAGTGGACCAGTCTTTGCCTCTCAACGTTAAAGAAAATTAATCTCTCTCTCTCTCTCTCTCTCTATGTATGTATGTTATGTATGTATGTATGTATGTATGTATGTATGTATGTATGTATGTATGTATGTATTATGTATGTATGTATGTATGAATGTATGTATGTATGTATGAATGTATGCCTGTATATATGTATTAATGTTTGTATGTATGTATGTATGTATGTATTATGTATGTAATTATGTATGTGTGTGTATCTATTTATCCATCTATCTATCAATCTCTCATATCTTTCTCTCCCTCTCTCTCTCTCTCTCTCTCTCTCTCTCTCTCTCTCTCTCTCTCTCTCTCTCTCTCTCTCCCTATCTCTACTTTGATGTCTCCTCATCTCTATCTTTTTGACTGTCTTCAGTTGAGACACCCCACCCCCACCCCACCCCTCTCACTCGGTCACATCTCTTAAGGCTGAATATTTGATTTACATGATTTATCCATCAAGCAATTCTGATCATTCTCATTACATATTTACCTATTTATTCATGTGTTTGTTTATTCATTTACCTATTCATTTATTTGATTATTCATTGTGAGTACTTCCAAGTGTTTTCATCTCATTGAAGCAAGGCTCACCCTACCATAAAGGTGACCCACCCCACCCTTCCCCCCTCTCCAACCCACTCCTTATCAGCAAGTTCCCTCCCCTTTCCCTCCGTCTCCTTTAAGATACTCTCCCCTTTACCGAGTTCCCCTTTAAATGCGCTCTCTTCGTCCCCTCACTCTCCCCTTTAACGTTCATGCCGTTCCCTCCTTTAGGTACTCTTTTGTGACGTTCCTAGTAGTGAGTTTTATTTCCTTCTGTTTTGTTAAAGGTTCCTCGTCTCATATCTCTCTCTAACTCTCTCTTTAACTCTCTCTCTCTCTCTCTCTCTCTCTCTCTCTCTCTCTCTCTCTCTCTCTCTCTCTCTCTCTCTCTCTCTCTCTCTCTCTCTCTCTCTCACTCTCTCTCTCTTTCTCTCTTCCCTTTAATATTCATATAGTTTCCTCTTTTAGTGTCTGTAGAATTGTTTTGATTTCTTTAGTTTCTTTAAAATCTCTCTCTCTCTCTCTCTCTCTCTCTCTCTCTCTCTCTCTCTCTCTCTCTCTCTCTCTCTCTCTCTTTAATATTCATGTGGTTTCCTTCTTTAGATCTGTAGAATTCTTTACGAACCTTTTTTCATTTCGTTTCTTTAAGATCTCTCTCTCTCTCTCTCTCTCTCTCTCTCTCTCTCTCTCTCTCTCTCTCTCTCTCTCTCTCTCTCTCTCTCTCTCTCTCTCTCTCTCTCTCTCTCTCCCTTTAAAATTCATGTGGTTTTCTTCTTTAGATCTGTAAAATTCTTTATGAACCATTGTTTCCTTTCGTTTCTTTAAGATCTCTCTCTCTCTCTCTCTCTCTCTCTCTCTCTCTCTCTCTCTCTCTCTCTCTCTCTCTCTCTCTCTCTCTCTCTCTCTCTCTCTCTCTCTCTCTCTCTCTCTCTCTCTCTTTAATATTCATGTTGTTTCCTTCTTTAGAATTCCTGGTTTCCTTTCGTTTCTTTAAAATCTCTCTCTCTCTCTCTCTCTCTCTCTCTCTCTCTCTCTCTCTTTCTCTCTCTCTCTTCCTTTTGGATATCCATGAGAGACTTCCTCATTTAGATCTGTGGAATTCTTTATACTCTTTGTCTCATTCATTCGTTTCACTGATACTTATGATTTGTGTGATTCTTTGTCCTGCTGCCGGATAATTTCATTCGGCCAGAACATTAGATTTATCTCGATGAACGTTTAACGATAAACGTTTCAACGTTTATGACTTTGTTTTGACTGACGTCACGTGGTTTTATTCATACAAGAGAACAACCCCAAACTGATCATTCGGCCAAAACATTAGATTGATCTCGATAAATGTTTAACGATAAACGTTTCGACGTTTAACGACAAACGTTTCGACGTTTAACGATAAACGTTTCAACGTTTAACGACAAACGTTTCGACGTTTAACGATAAACGTTTCAACGTTTATGACTTTGTTTTGACTGACCATGAAAAATTCACGTGGTTTTTCTTCTTTAAGGATCTGTAAAATTCTTTATGAACCAATGAAGATTTTAGAATTCTTGGTTTATTTCGATTCTTTAAAATCTCTCTCTCTCTCTCACTCCTCTCTATTTAAGGATACTACATGAAAGATCAAAAATAGATTACCTCTTTCAGAGAATGGAAGAGAAAGAGAGAAAAAGGAAGAGAAAGGGAGAGAAGGAGAAAGAGGAGAGAGAGATAGAGAGAGAGAGATAGATAGATAGATAGATAGATAGATAGATAGATAGATAGATAGATAGATAGATAGAGAGAGAGAGAGAGAGAGAGAGAGAGAGGAGAGAGAGGAGCGAGAAGAAAGAAAGAGAGGAGCAAGAAGGAAGAAAAGAGAGAGAGAGAGAGAGAGAGAGAGAGAGAGAGAGAGAGAGAGAGAGAGAGAGAGAGAGAGAGAGAGAGAGAGAGAGAGAGAGAAAGAGAGAGAGAGAGATAAATGAATATAAAAATGACGTAAAAGCCCGTAGGACATCTAACTCCATAGTAATGCATGTGGATAAACATGGCCACCTTCCAGACTGGAACAACACAACCGTATTAAATAAAGGATCATCCAAGAAACTAAGGAAGACAATTGAGGCAGCATATATCAACACTAATAACAACATTAATCATAGAGAAGGCTTTATATGTTTAGCAAAAGCCACAAGCTTATTAATAATAAAAGAATACGCAAATAAAATAACAAGCTCTCCGAAGCGTCCCATGAGATGACCCGTCCATGTATAAAATATCCTGTTACGTTTGAGTTGTTAGCTTTGTGATCAAGACCCTGCGGGTCGAAACGTTAAAGCGTGAAATTCTCCCATTACTCCTCGTCTGCTTCTTCCACCTTCAGTCTTATTTGTCATAATATAGTCAACATGTCGAAAGGTGGTAGAAGAGAGGAAATATGGAGAGAATACAACAGAAGACGACAAATGGAAAGTTATACATTACGCGGACAATTTCTCAAAGATTGCCTAGAAGAGCAAGTTCTCCCAAAATCAGCACCGGAACAACTAAGAAACACAAAACACCCGTTTGGAAATGCGGACAGAGCTTACTTAGAAGAAGCAATAGAGAATCTACAAGACCAAGTAAGTACTTTATGTAGTGAAACAAGTGAGATACCGATACCGCGATGGCTTTCGAATAGACTTCATAAACAAGGAGAAGAACACAGTAAGAAATTAGAACGAAAATTAAAACAGTTATGTGAAAATAGTGATTGGAACAATGCAGGTAATCCAGAATTTGTAACGAACCTTTCAGACAGACAACTCTCAGATACAGAAACTCAAGCACTATCGTTAGGTATGAAATTCGATGTCGGAATTCACAAAAAGAAATTTAGTGAATATCTAAACAAAAACTATATATGGAAAATGAATGATGTAGACAAAGGTTTTATTCAAGGTATTACCACATGCTATCAAGCCTTGGCAAACAAGAACAAATGTGTTATTCCAAAAAGATTTCTCAATGCTTTAATTTGCCTAAATAAAGACAAAAATATTATAATCACAAGTGCAGATAAAGGAGGAGGCATAATAGTAATGAACCAACAAGATTACAATAATAAAATGTTAGATTTACTCAATGACAGTGAAACTTACGAGAAAAAACATAATGGTTACGCAATAAATGAAGGCGAAAAATTCACAACAAAAGCGAGAAAAATATCAAAGAAATCAGAGAAAAGGAAAAAACTATTAAGCCTACTTGAAGAAGCACCTTTACCACCAAGAATGCACGGCCTGCCTAAGATCCAAAAAACAGGAATTCCTATGCGCCCCATTACTTCAGGAATCAATAGTGCACCTTATAAGTTAGCCAAATGTTTAGCTAAACCTTTATCCAATACTTTAGGAACTATTAGTGATGCACATCTACGAAATTCTTCGGATCTAATTAACAGATTAAAAGATTTAGATTTCAATAACAAGAAACTAGCCAGCTACGATGTCACCTCTTTATATACTCGAGTATCAATAAAAGGCGCTCTAAATGCTGTTGAACGAGTAGTAAATAATTTGAAAAATGAAGATCTACCCGTCCCCAAAAAAGATTACCTCAAATTAATTTCTCCTTGTGTAGGATTTGGCGCTTTCACTTTTGATAATATTGAATACAGACAACATTCTGGCCTCGCCATGGGTAGTCCCCTTTCTGCAGTGTTAGCAAATTTATACATGGAAATATTCGAAACAGAAGAATACATGACAATAATGGGTAGGAATAGTAAATGGTTTAGGTATGTTGATGACGTACTCGTAATCGTACCTAAGGATACAGACATTAACAACAAACTCAGGAGATTAAACAGTGTAAATGAAAATATACAATTTACTGCAGAAAATGAAAATAACGGAAAATTACCTTTCTTAGACACAATTGTCCATAGAATAGATAAAAATATGAAATTTTCAGTATACCGGAAACCCACCAATAAAGAAGACTTCTACTCAGGACATAATGGGGGGGCTAAAACAGGTATTATAATAGGTTTCTTCCTCAGAGCATTTCGTATATGCAGTAAAGAATTTCTAGATCTTGAATTACAACATATTACTGAGACTTTCATCAAACTCAAATATCCAAAAGGTCTCTTATGTAGGTTGAAAAAGAAAACCAAAGAAATAATTAACAAAAGTAAAGATAAAAATAAGAATGATAATAAATGTAATAATGAAACCAGATATATTACAGTACCAAACTCTAATGATGTTGTGACTGCATGAGGAGGAATGGGCGGGGGGGTGGGGTGGGTAGTATGTGTGAGTAAATTTTGACGCAGCCCGAAGAGATTTCTCCCCCCGTCCTCGCCTTATATGCATAGGTGGACGGAGAGGGGGGGTCGCCTGATTAAATGAAGTGGCCTTAGCTGTGGATGTACTGTGTCTTGCGACACTGCTTCTGACCCAGGGCGGTGGGCAGGGTGCAGGGGATGACCCGTCATCCAGGAAGGTGCTCAGATGGAGAGGAGGGGTGGGAGGGAGGAGGAAGAAAGGGGTAGGAGGGTGTTGGAGAGGGAATTTATGATTTCTAGGGATGAAATTGGTGGTGGGAGTGGGTTTTTAATAATATACATTTTTTATTTTTGTTTTATATTAATTATGCTATATGTTTGTATATTAAAATATAATTATATTTATTTATTTTAAATGCAAAATTTATAAATATATTATATGTTTAATAAATATATAATGTAAATGGCCATATTCTTTTCTTTATTCCAATTTGGTTGTTGGTGTTATATTGTTTTTTTTTTTTTTTTATGGCTACCCCGGCGCCTCCCATCGTCTACGCTCACTTGGAAGGGGGAAAGAAAAAAGAAAGAGAAAAAATAAGACCTCGCCTTGGAAGTGAGGGGGAAAAAGCCTTGTAGTGAGATCATAAACAGATCTAGACTTAGAAATGTCCCTACTCCACTCATGACCAATCATCTACAGTAGCCCCACTTTTCCCCTCCCAAAAAACGGGGGGCTTATTAACTAGTCCAGGAATCGCATAACAAATGGCGGGACAATGACCAGTTTTGTATGTGTAAACCGACGTAGCATACAAAAGACCCACTAACGAAAACCTATAGCGTTGATTATATCACAAAACCCGGTAAAATATAAATCCCGGGTAAACGGGGAGCTGGTCCCTTCTTTCCCCTCTTCATATTCTGTCATCTGGTGTCTGGATCTTACTGGTTATAAATGTATGGTCGCGGACGGTAATAAAAGATAGAATGTAACATAGGAGATGACGAAATAAGGGAAGGGCCGAAGGGCACATAGGGATGCAAACTACTAACCCAATAGAATGCATGTGATAAACATGGCCATGTCGATCCCAGTATCTTGGAAACATAACCACAACCGTATTAAATAAAGGATCGATCCAAGAACACTAAGGACAAGACAATTGAAGGCAAGCCTATGATCAAACACTAATCACATAAACATTAAACAATGAGAAGGGCATTTTCATATATTATATGTATATAGCCAAATCCACAAGCATATGAAGTATAATACAGAGAATACGCAAAAAAAAGAAAGAACAAGAAGCACCTCCTCTGCCAGAACGGGAAGCTTTCCGTCCGATAGCGCGTCCATGAGAATGACCGCGTCCATGTAAAAAATAACCTGAAACTGTTTGAGTTTTAGCTTTTGTTGATCAAGGAGCCACTGAGCGGGTCGAAACGTTAAAGCGTGAAAATTTCCTCGCCATTACTTCCACGTTCTGCTTCTTCCCACTTCAGTCTCATATATATATACCTGTATATATACTATATATATATATATGTATATACAAGAGGTATAATATCATGATATATATATATATAACCCATAAGGTGATATATATATATTTATAAAAGTATACTATAAATAGTATAAACGATATATAGTATATAGTAGAATATTAATATAAACATCGTAAAGAATATGGGCGTAATATATGAATAATATATATACATATATATATATAATACATACAAATATATAATACTATACTATATTATACTATATATCAATATAGAGAGAGAGAGAGAGAGAGAGAGAGAGAGAGAGAGAGTAGAGAAAATGAGAAAGGGAGAGAGAAGAGAGAAAGAGGGAGAGAAAGAGAAAGAGAGAGACATCTTTTAGACCCAAATGTTTGTGGTCAAGGATATATTAAATAACTTCTTCATTATAATGGTTTACTGTATTTGACCTCCTTCTGGTCATTGTTAAGTTAATTCGTTTCCAACTCCCACTTCCCTCCCACTCTCACGCCCCCGTACCACCTCCCCTTCCACTCCCCTTTCCCCTCCCTCCACCTTCCCCTTCCCCTTCCCTTCCTCCATTTCTTACCCCTCTTCCCCTCGCCTTCCCCTCCTACCTTCCCTTTCCCCTCACCCTTCCCCTCCTCTTTCCCTTCTCACCTTCCCTTTCCACTTCCCTTCCCCTTTCCCTCCCTCCATTTCTTATCCCCCTTCCCCTCCCTTTCCCCTCTCACCTTCCCTTTCCACTTCCCCTTCCCTTCCCCTTTCCCCTCTCACCTTCCCTTTCCACTTCCCCTTCCCTTCCCCTTTCCCCCTACTCACAACACCATTTCCCACCTCCCCCTTTAACCCTTTCACCTCTCCGTCTTCTTCCCCATTGTCCCCTACTACACCTCCCATTCCCCTCGACTTCTCCTCTCTCAGCGCGATCTCCCCTTCCCCTTCCCGTATTCCCCGCGTCTCCCAACCTCCCCTTCCCCTCCCCTTTCCCCTCTCACCTCCCCTTCCCCTTCCCTTTCCCCTCTCACCTCCCCTTCTCCTCCCATTTCCCCTCCTCACCTCACCTTCCCCCTCACCTTTCCCCTCTCACCTCCCCTTCCCCTTCCCTTTCCCCTCTCACCTCCCCTTCCCCTTCCCTTCCCCTCTCACCTCGCCTTTTCCTCCCCTTTCCCCTCACACCTCCCATTCCCTTCTCACCTCCCATTCCCTTCCCCTTTTCCCTCTCACCTCCCCTTCGCTTCCCCTTTCCCCTCTCACCACGCTTTCTCTTTCCCCTTTCCCCTCTCACCTCTCCTTCCCTTCCCCATTCCCCTCTCACCACCCTTTCCCCTCCCCTTTTTCCTCTTACCTCCCATTCCCCTCCCCCTTCCCCTCCTCCTTTCCCTCCTTCCTCCGCCCTCCCTCCTCCGCCCTCCCTTTCCCCCTCCCACCCTCCCTTTCCAATCCCCCTTCCCCCTCCCATTCCCCCCTGACTTCCCCCTTCCCCTCCCTCCTCCGCTTTCCTCTTCCCCTTCCCACCTTCCCTT
>NC_134820.1:34469758-34472258 GCF_046742065.1 Oratosquilla oratoria | reverse complement strand
CTGAAACCCATAACATCAGGAATCGGTAGCGCCATATAGATTTGCCAAACAGTTAGCTAAACCACTCTCACAAATGTTAGAATAAATAAGCGGAACCCATCTAGAGAATTCGGGAGATATGATAAATTAAAAGATATATAATCTAAAGACAAGAAACTATACAACCTAGAAATAATATCATTCTTTACAAATATTCCAAGAAATGGAGCACTAGGCGCTATAGAACGAGCAGCAGAAAGGGTAGATGACAATAAACTACCCATTCCGAAACCAGATTATTTACAAATAATTTCATTATGCATTAGGTTCAACCCCCTTTGCATTCAACTGAGACCCATAAATAAAATGACTAAAATATATACAAATTAAAGACAAGAAACTATACAACCAAGACATATAAAAAGAGTAACAGAAAGGATAGATGACAATAAACTGGCCATTTCAAAACCAGATTATTTATCAATAATTTCATTATACATTAACTTCGACCCTTTTGCATTCAATCAAGAATGATATAGACAACACTATGATCTCCCTATGGGGTCACCGTTTAGTGCAATAGCTGCAAACCTTTTAATATTTCCCTGGAGACATTAGACATAGGCAACATAGAAAGAATATTAGCCAGACACACCACATGGCTTAGGTATGTATACGACATATAATCATAACACCCAAATATACAAACATCCAAAACAAAGTCCAATTATTAGATAATGTACACGAAAAGATCAAGAAGAACAAAAAGAAGGGCGCTAATCATTTCTAGATACAACAATTATTAAAACAGATTTCAGCCCAAAATATAAAGTTCACAGAAAACAAACCAACAAAGAAGATTATGTCCACTATCTGTCAGGTCAGAGTGAAAGAATTAAATGAGGTGTGATCATTGGATTCTTCCTACGCGCATACAGAATATATAGCACAGAATATATAGAAGACGAAATAAAACAAATAGTGTCAATAATTCAAAAACTAAAATATCCTAAGAGATTAATTACACAGTCAAAAACGAAATCGCAAGAAATAATGGAAAGAGCAACAAGTAAAAAAAAAAAAAGAAATGATAATGATAAAAATAAAATAAAATAAAATAAAATAAAATAGAATAAAGAAAGTAAATAAAATAATAATAACAATAGGCTAATAATCCTAAACTCTACGGCATTCACAAAAAAAAAGTATAGAAACATAAAAGTAATTATTAAAGTAATTACACACATAGGACAAAGAATAGGAAAAATAATAACAAACAAAACAATAGACTTTAAAAATAGCATAGTCAACAAAATCCTCTGTACCAGGTGTGATCAATCATACTATGGAAAGAGTGGATAAGGAATCACAAAATGGACACGAAATCACAAATACGACGTTAGATCACACAGAACCAGCAACTCACTTGTAACACACATATACAAAAACAGGACACATACCAAATTGGAAAAAAACATAGAAATACTACACCAAGGACTCAACAAGAAATTGAGAAAAATTACAGAAGCTGCAGAAATTAGTAAAAATAATTCCAATAACAACCGAGGAGGATTCATCACATGGTCTCTCCCAGCGGCATCACTAGCAATCAACGATTGGAGGAAAAGAGTGAGGAGCAAACAATACACGTAAAATATATATAAATGTGTGTCTATCCTGTAGATGTCGTACCTTGAAAAAGACCAGTGTCGAAACGTCGGTAATAAAACTCAAAACTGTTTTCGTGTTTCCGTCTCCTCTCTGTCCTCAAATTTGTCACGATGTGTGTATATATATATATATATATATATATATTATATATATATATGTATGTATGTATGTGTGTATACACACACACACACACACACACACACACACACACACACACACACACACATACACATATATATATATATACATATATATATATATACATATATATATATATATATATATAATATATATATATATAAATACCACCTGTATGACTCCCCAAAGAAAGAAGCGCTGGTTATTGTCAACGGAATTCTTTTGATTCCTGTTTTACCTTTTTATTTTCTGTGCTTATCTTGTAGTTTGTTACATTTCTATTTTCTTTGTTTTTGTACGTTTTTTTTTTCTAAAAATGTATTCATTCTTTATTTTACTTTTTCAATATGGTATTCCCTATAGGGCACATACGCAAGTATTCATGGATTTTTCCAATATACCAACAGACTGCGATATCTGAAAGTGTAATCCATTATAGAATAAATGAAAACAGCATCCCATCCGCTCTTTGCCTTTCTCTCTCTCTCTCTCTCTCTCTCTCTCTCTCTCTCTCTCTCTCTCTCTCTCTCTCTCTCTCTCTCTCTCTCTCTCTCTCTCTCTCTCTCTCTCTCTCTCTCTCTCACACACTCTCTCACACACACACACACACACACACACACTCTCTCTCCCTACCCTCTCTCTCTCTCTCTCTATTTATGTCTCTCTTCGGGTTCAACGGGATCTTGCTTAGCCCACATAATCTCTCTCTCTC
>NC_134820.1:34462258-34467258 GCF_046742065.1 Oratosquilla oratoria | reverse complement strand
TGTGTGTGTGTGTGTGTGTGTGTGTGTGTGTGTATGTGTGTGTGTAAGTGTGTGTTTGTATGTGTATTACGAACCCGAATAATCGTGAGCTTGTTTATTGTTGTGAGCGCGTGTTCTCCCCCAAAGGTAACACGCTATAGGCTTTCATAGATAGATGTTTCTCTGTGTCCATACACATTCAACTTCCCTCGCGTTTACCTGCAGCCTTGGTTAAAAACTATACGTAACACATGTTTGCGCTGAATGGTTCAGACGCACGCCGACGATTTCAGTGTTTCGTGAAACGCGGGACGAACGGCAAAACCAAATGGATGGCGTGAATCATATTGAGAATTGCAAATACAACAAAGGATTATAAAAGGAGCGTGCGACAGGAGACCTTTTGGTCCAAAACTAGGTCGGATGCGAAAGAATTATGATAATGATAAATAAGTACATGAATAAGTAAATAAATAAATAAATAAATAAATAAATATATAGATGGATAAATAAATAAATGAATAAATGAATAAATAAATAAATAAATAAATAAATAAATAAATAGATAAATAAATAAATAAATAAATAGATGGATAAATAAATAAATGAATAAATGAATAAATAAATGAATAAATGAAAATTATAATAATATTATAGAAATTACAATAATATAAATAATTATTAATAAAATAAAGAAATAGGTAAAATTAAATAATAAACAAACAGGTAAATAGTAAGTAATAGTAAATGGACAGATAGATGATAATAAATGATACTCAAGCAAATAATAATGAACAAACAGACCAATAATAACAAACAAATAAATTAAATGGCAAACATTACAACAACAACGAAGCAGAAACAAAAGAAAGCGGCAACAGAAGTGGGAGTGCTATATGTATATTCTTTATTCTGATTATTCCTAAAGGGTTTTATTCAATTATATGGGAGTCCCGGACTCTCGAAGCTTAGTGACTCCCACCTCCCGCTCCTCCAGCTCCCATCTCCCGCACCTCCCCCCCTTCTCCCCCCTCCCCCCTCCCCCCCCTCCCCCTCCCACCTCCCCCTCCCACCTCCCCTTTTCCCCCTCCCCCTCCCGACTCCCAACTCCCACCTCCCACCTCCCCCTACTATCTCCCCCCTCCCACCTTCCCCTCCCCCCTCCCTCCTCCCACCTCCCACTCCCAGCTCCCACCCCTCCCTCCTCCCACTCCCTCCTCCCCCCTCCCATCCGTCTCCCACCTCCCACTCCCAACTCCCACCTCCCCCCTCCCCCTCCCACTCCTACTCCCAATTCCCACCTCCCACCTCCCCCCTCCCACCTCCCCCTCCCACCTCCCCTCCCCCTCCTCCCACACTCCTTACCAAGCTTCCCCTTCCCCCCATCCCTATACTTCGGTGTCCCCCTCTATAGGTTCTCTAGTTCGGTTAGTATCAGATTCTTTCTGTTTACCTAATGGAAGCGTGGACGTATCAAACGGGAAAATAACGTCTATTTTCAACTTTATCACTTGGCCAGCAATTTTCAATTTGTGGTCTGTAGGTCCCTAGTGGGCTACAGAATTTCTTAGTTTGGACCAATAACTAAAAACTAGTGGTAGTTAGTGGATACTTAGCGATTTTGTTTGATGTTATAGCAATCTCCAGGAGGCTAAAGAACAGCAATGCATAAGTTTGGGATACGCGTATGAAAACAGGCCAAAAACGTCTGTGCTAAAAGGGTATTAATGACACTCGAAGTTGCTATTCATGCTAAACTCAAGTTAATAACATTCGAGGTTACTTTGAAGGTTATTTAATTCAAGTTAAATGTAAAGGCCCTAAGAAAGACATTTGGCAGCACTTTAGCAAATTGCTAAGTACTGCTCAACCTTTAGGACTATGAAAAAAATGTGAGGAAATTTGTTTGATTGAACAGCACGTGGATGGTCTAATGGACGTAAACTGCTGACTAAGAGCGGCAGGTGATTTGATGCAGCTGCGATGCTGTTGTTTACCAGCGCTTCTATCATTATATCATTATAATTTCTATTTTCTATTTATTTATTTATTATCATTATTATTATCTTTTTTTCGCATCCGACCTGGTTATGGACCAAAAGGTCTCCTGTCGGCATGCTCCTCCTTTGTAATCCTTTGTAATCCTTATGGACTTTTTTTTCTTTCTACGCAATAGCGTCATACAGTGGGGGAAGGTTTTCATTATGAACGTAGGAAGGCAGCTGGGATACACATGCTTACACACGTACACATACACTTATATATACACACTTATACACATACATACAATACATGAGTTGCAGGTAACATAACATAGGACACTGGGTATTGTACATTATGGACCATCTTGCTCGTGCCATGAAGGCGTTACCACATTGGCCTAATTTTGCTCCAACTGTTGGTGCAAATTTACAGCCCGCAACTTTCGAGAAGGCATCAGTTATGCTGAAGGAAAATAATTATATTGCAGCATATCAATTGACATTCTATGTAAATATTTTAGGAAAACTAAATAGTTTACCATAGTGAATTAATAGTCAATTAATTGGAGGCAGGAGGAAATATAGCTGAGTGTGATAACACCTTAAGAAGGGTGATAATGACAGAATACAACATATGTTTTTGTTTCGAAGATTGATGAAAAATAATTTATTAGGATTTCTGTCTCTATAATGCGCTCAGTAATTGCCATTTATCCTGGCTATCTAAGCATTTAAGATGAATAGGACGTATTTAACATTAAGCACACACTTGCGTACATCCTTTGCATATTCAAGGATATTTTGTCTCAATAATTCCAATGATTACTGAAATTACTGGTAACGGATGAAAAAAAAAAAAAGAAAAAAAAGCTCTTAGCAACTGGAGATTAGAATTCCAAATATTTCATAATATGACTCATGGATATGTGGGATTCCTCACCTCTTTAATCCTTTAATATGCTTCCACCTCCTCCACATCGTATCCGCATTTGCTTTCTCACATTTCCCATTGAACCAATTCGGACTCGGTACGTAAACATTCTATTGTGTGCTTTCGAAAGTTTGGGTCTCCGCGTAGACATTCGGGTCTGTTCTGTGGAATATGTGTGTATGTCTGGAAGGGAAGAGAATGAGGTTATGCAGGTTCCAGACTAGCCTTAAGAACGTTCCAGCGCAGAGCTGCAATGCAACGTATTCGGTAAGGGGCCGGGGCGGGCGAGGGGGAGGGAAGGACATGCGTTTCATACCATTTCTCTCCTCGTTTCGAAAGCCTCTAACAAACACATCGGCCATCGACCGCGTCCAGTAGCTGTTCTGTCCTCCGATGTTGCTTTGATCAATTGGAACTTCAAAGGGAATTAAATGTTTCTGTTGCATAAAACATGTTTGGAGTTGCATTTTTTTCCTCTCTTTCTCAACCTCATTCCCTCATTCGAATTGAATTTCAATGTCAAATATGCTCGCGCCTGTAGTAACTGTTTATTTTGAATTAATGTATATGCGCTTACATGCACATGCATATACAAATTATGCATGTGTGTAGATGAATATATATGAATGTATATGCTTATGCATATATACATATATATATATATATATATTATACGTATGTATATGTATATGTATATGTATATGTATATGTATATGTATATGTATATGTATATGTATATGTATATGCATACGTATATGCATATTGATTTCTATGAGACACGCATGGGGTGAAGATTGTATAATAGGCGAGGATAGGGGAGAACAACCGATGGCAGAAGGGAACCGTATAATATTTAGCGTAGGTGGAGCGGAGAGGGAAGGCCAGCAATTATCAACAATTATGGAAACACGGGTCTGCATGGAGTCAAAGATATGGACATGCACGTGTAGATGTGTATACTGTATGTACATATGGGAGTATGTATAGGCTCTATACTGATCCAGATCCTATACATATGAGAGTATGTAGGGGACTATCCGTATAGTCCGGAGTATCAACGCTACAATTCCAATCCTATCCCACTATCCATTGAACTATCATTACAATTTTGAACTCTCTTTTTCACTCACGTCCTCTTCCACTATCACTATCTCCCTCCACCTTCATCCCACAGAACAATTCACTCACCATAGGTCGGCATACATACGAGCTTTCATCCGGAAGGTAATAGCTGTCGATCACGAGTTGAGAACGAGACCTTGGTGCACACGCACACGCACACGCACACGCACACGCACACACACACACACACACACACACACACACACACACACACACACACACACACACACACACACACACACACACACACACACACACATGCAAACGGCTTGCTGGCGTACTGGTACCGCGCGCGGCCACTAATTCACCAATTTGAACTGTAATCCACACCAAGGACTGTAAAGTGTCACAGATTCTCGATTGCGTGTGCGAGCTAGGTCACAGCATTACGTATAGACCGGGGCATATATGAGCATTGATCTCTCATCCGGGAGGGTAATAGCTGCCGATCATGAGTCCAACACGTGATTCAAGATCATGATGAAACACACACACACACACACACACACACACACACACACACACACACACACACACACACACACACACACACACACACACACACACACACACACACACAAAAACCTCGTGGCACAGTAGTTAGAGTTCTCTCCTGCCACTACGACGGTCCGGGTTCGTATCCCACCCAGGGCTGAAATAATTTCAGTATCGCTGTACTGCGGGTTGTTACTCCAGCTCTCATGGGCGGGGAGTTGGGTGTGTGTATGCGTGTAAGGTCACAGTAATATCCACAGATCGGTCATACGAGCTCTGAGCTCTCATCCGGGAGGTTAATAATTGATGATCACGAGTCCAACACGTGCTCCAAGACAATGGTGAATGGCGAATCACACACACACACACACACACACACACACACACACACACACACACACACACACACACACACACACACACACACACACACACACACACATACACACAACACAGCATTTCATCAGATCTCGGAGCTCGCCTTGTGCAAT
>NC_134820.1:34432258-34454758 GCF_046742065.1 Oratosquilla oratoria | reverse complement strand
TGTTTGTTTGTATGTATGTATGTTTGTATGTATGTATGTATGTATGTATGTATGTATGTATGTATGTATGTATGTATGTATGTATGTATGTATGTATGTATGTATGTATGTATGTATGTATGTATGTATGTATGTATGTATGTATGTATGTATGTATGTATGTATGTATGTATGTAAAAGAAAAACATGACAACTACAATACAATATCTAATATGATTATCCCTCTTCTTCAGCACCTGTGCAGTTTCTCATAACTTTGCTATTCTCTTCCTTCTCGAGCGGATGTTTTCTCTCTTATACATCGTCTCTGTGGGACTATAGCTTCCTTTCGAACTGACTCGTTCTCTTCCGACTGGTTCGGAGATATGTTTCTCCCTGTGCAGAGATATTTCCTCTTTCCTCGAGATCAACTTGTGGTAGAACTTCATCTTCCTTCGTCTTCTGCCTGAGCGTTTCAGCAGCTCTACATAAACCTAAAGCTATATTCAAGATCGTATGTCAGATACGCTGAGGCTGTTCTTTGTTTGGTCACTTATTCAACTATTTATTTATTTATTCGTTTATTTATCATTCTTTGTATATTTGATCGATTTAAGACTAAAGCTATATTCAAGATCGTATGCCAGATACTCTGAGGCTGTTTTGTCTTTATTTGTTTATTTATTTATCTATTTATCTATTTATTCGTTTATTTATCATTATTTGTATATTGATCGATTAAGACTAAAGTTATATTTAGGATTGTATGTCAGACACCAGCCTGTTCTATCTTTATCCATTTACTTTTTTTTATCTATTTATCTGTTTATTCATTTGTGTATCGTTCTTTGTTGATTGATTGGTTGACTTATTTATTTATCTATTTACTTGTTTATTTGTTCATTTATTCTTTTATTTTTGCTTATATGTTTATTTTTTGCGTACTACATATGTACATTCCACATTCCTCATGCTGCTTGCACAATGCTTTCAACCTTACTCACCCTGATTAACCAACCATGGTAAAGCACAGAGGATGTATCTTCAACCAAAAAAGCTAGACCAGTGGTTCTGCAAGCTTCACTCTTTCCCCTTTCACGTAAAAGGTCGTGTCATAATACCAATGGTAAGGAAGATGACATCACAACTTATTGTGTCCTGTTCTTCAAGACTGATAACTTTATCGTGACTTATAACTTTATCATCTTCTTTCCAACAACCGACAGACTAAAGGCTCGTACGCGTTGAGTCAATACGCTGCTGCATTCTGGGTAGTCGCAGACAGTGTGGACAATCGGCGCTGCATTGAACACTGTGCCCTGCACGAGGCTCAGTGTATACTGGGCTTATCATTATAATTTCCATTTATTTTTCTTTTATTTATTTATCATTATTATATTTTTTCCGCATCCGACCTAGTTATGGACCAAAAGGTCTCCTGTCGGCATGCTCCGCTTTTTGTAATCATTTGCCTTTTAAAGGTACTTTTATGTGTTGGCCCTACAAGGTGGAATGCAACGCTGCAAATTTTCAAAATCTGGAAACTCACTCACCTCTAACATGTGGTGCAGCCCTGAGAGGTTGACACTTGGTCTCTGGATTGGGTCCAAGATCTCCCTCTATCAACTTCACTTGTAGTTCTTACATTTTTTTTTTTTTTAATGAAGAGTAGAAACAGCGACCTCTCTCCTTTCTCTACCCTTTCCAGTCGATGATGTAGAAACAGTCCCACACTCACACAAAACGGACAGCAATCCAAAGTTCCTACATAAGAACATAAGAATGAAGGAGACTACAAGAGACCATAAGGCCTACACTAGGCAAGAAAGATCTATGGAAGAGCCGGAGAGGAACGTTGCCAGCCACAAGAGGGCTGCAAGCTCCCCACTTCACGAAACACGAGGTAACTCTTGACTAATTCCACCAAGTATGAGCCTTGACATTAGGTAGCTCGCTTCTCCACCTGAACAGACTCTTCGATTATGACTTCCGTTAACGCAATTCTCTCCGAGTTTATTCCATTTTCACTCTTCTGGATGTGGAGTTCTTTGGACGATTCCCTCTCCCTCACGTCGTACTCTCCAACTTCTGCAACATCGACGAGCTCATTTGCAATTCTGTGTTCTTCATCGTGGAAGTGGTTCGTACGGCCGAACTTTGCATAACGAAAGAGTTTCTTTGTGGACGATACGATCATGCATTACAAAGAGTCTCAACTGTGCACTCGAGTATTGGCGTGAATCTCTCTCTTTCTCTCTCTCTCTCTCTCTCTCTCTCTCTCTCTCTCTCTCTCTCTCTCTCTCTCTCTCTCTACTCGTCTCTCCTCTTCTCTCTCTCTCTCCTCCCTCTCTCTCTCTCTCTCATTCTCTCTCCCTCTCTCTCTCTCTCTCTCTCTCTCTCTCTCTCTCTCTCTCTCTCTCTCTCTCTCTCTCTCTCTCTCTCTCTCTCTCTCTCTCTCTCTCTCTCTCTCTCTCTCTCTCTCTCTCTCTCTCTCTCTCTCTTTCCAGTTTTTTTCCAGGTTCCCCATACAGTAAATTCGGAAGCGCACGAGACTTACGTCTTCCTAGTCACGCGTTCGAATCTCGCAGTCCTCTCCAATTCTCAGCAGGGACAGTTTCTTGCCCCAACAGTCCAAGTACATAGGGCAAAGGTGACGGCTTCGGCCGCAGCTGCGCGTCTCCTGGCGTAGGCTTTGCTCCACCAATCTGTTCCTCTCCTCCCCCATCTTTTTTCATTCTATTTCTCTCTCTCTCTCTCTCTCTCTCTCTCTCTCTCTCTCTCTCTCTCTCTCTTTCTCCAGCTTCTGTATCTTTTCAGTCATTCAAATTCTCCCTCACCTGTCTTTCATATTCCCTCGCCACCTCATTTTTTCAATCAGTTTCCCGACATTTATCACATTTTCCCTCCTCTCCTTTATTGTTACATTTCTTTCTCCTCGCCTCTTTCACTTTAGTCAGTAGCAGATAATGGTTCAATATTCCACCACCTGCTCTTCTCAGCACTGTCACATCTAATGACTTTCCCTCACCTTTTAATCCTCCACCCCGCGATCAGTCATAACTCTTGCGTCTCTCTTGTTGTGGTTCCCACGTATACTTGTGTATCGGGTTCTTCTTCAAGTATGCGTCACCAACGATTATCTCCCTTGCAATACATGCGACAATCTGTAACTCTCCATTTCCATTCACTTTAGTCACTTCAGAACGGAGTGTCACCTTCCATATATACTTGTGCATCGGGGTTTTCTACTTCAAGTACGTTTCATAAACAATTATCTCCCCTTGCACTACACACAGGTTAATCGGAAACGGTTTTCATTGACCCTAGTCACCTAAAAACAGACTGGCATGCCCTCACTGCGTTTGCCTATTACTTTAGTATTTATATCCTCTATCACCATAACTTTCTACGCCTGTTTCAACAATTCGCTACACTCACCTCGTTCTAACCCAGATATGCTCCTTCTCCTCTCCTCTCCTCTCCTCCCCTCTCCTCTCCTCTCCTCTCCTCTCCTCTCCTCTCCTCTCCTCTCCTCTCCTCTCCTCTTCTCTCATCTACTCCCCTCTACTCTCCTCTCCTCTCCTTGCCTCTCCTTTCCTCTCCTCTCCACCTGCACTCCTCTCCTCTTCTCACCTCTCTTCTCCTCTCCTCTCCTCTCCTTGCCTCTCCTCTCCTCTCCACTCCTCTCCTCTCCTCTTCTCTTCTCTCATCTACTCCCCTCTCCTCTCCACTCCTCTCCTCTCTACTCCTCTCCTCTCCTTGCCTCTCTTCTCCTCTCCTCTTTTCTCCAATCCTCTCCTCTTCTCACCTCTCTTCTCCTCTCCTCTCCTCTCCTTGCCTCTCCTCTCCTTGCCTCTCCTCTCCTCTCTTCTCCTCTCCTCCCTCTCCTCTCCTCTCCTCTCCTCTCTTCTCTTCTCCTCTGCTCTCTTCTACTCTCCTCTCCTCTTCTTCCCTCCTCTCCTCTCCTCTCCTCTCCTCTTCACTCCTCTCCTCTCCTCCCTCTCCTCTCCTCTCCTCTCCTCTCCTCTCCTCTCCTCTCCTCTCCTCTCCTCTCCTCTCCTCTCCTCTCCTCTTCCCTTCTCTCATCTACTCCCCTCTCCTCTCCACTCCTCTCTCTCTACTCCTCTCCTCTCCTCTCCTCTCTTCTCCTCTCCTCTCCTCTCCTGTCCTCTCCTTTTCTCCCCTCTCTTCTCCTATCCTCACCTCTTTCCTCGCCTCTCCTCTCTTCTCTCCTCTCCTGTCCTCTCCTGCCCTCTCCTCTCCTGCCCTCTCCTCTCCTGTCCTCTCCTCGTCTCCTCTCCTCTCCTCTCCTTGCCTCTCCTCTTCTCTCCTCTCCTCTCCGCTCCCCTCCTCTCCTCTCCTCTTCTCTCCTCTCCTCCCCTCTCCACTCCTCTCCTCTCCTCTCCCCTCCTCTCCTCTCCTCTCCTCTCCTCTCCTCTCCTCTCCTCTCCTCTCCTCTCCTATCCTATCCTCTCTTCTCCTCTCCTCTCCTCTCCTCTCCTCTCCTCTCCTCTCCTCTCCTCTCCTCAACCTCTCCTCTCCTCTCCTCTCTTCTCCTCTCCTCTCCTCTCCTCTCTCCTGTTCTCTCCTCTCTTCTCCTCTCCTCTCCTCTCCCATCCTCTTTTCTCCCATCCTCTCTCCTCTCCTCCCCTCTCCTCTCCTCCCCTCTCCTTCCCCTCCCCTCTCCTCTCCTCTCCTCTCCTTCCCTCTCCTCTCCTCTCCTCTCCTCTCCTCTCCTCTCTTCTCCTCTCCTCTCCTCTCCTCCCCTCCCCTCTCCTCTCCTCTCCTCTCCTCTCCTCTCCTCTCCTCTCCTCTCCTCTCCTCTCCTCTCCTCTCCTCTCCTCTCCTCTCCTCTCCTCTCCTCTCCTCTCCTCTCCTCTCTTGCCTGTGGTGCATACATATACTCAATCACCAGCTACACACCATCCAATCTCACCTTCACATACATCATCCGTTCAGTTATTTCCTTGGGCTCTCACTCACATCGTTAACGTGGCGGAACACTAGGATAGCATGCTACTTGCTTTTGGTAATTTATTTGACCAGAAACGACTTCGGTTACGATTTTCTAGACTTCGGTAGGAACATGTCAACAATGCGTCTAACATTCGTATTCTAGGTTTACTTCTCTGAGTTTGTCACTCAGCTTTTCACTATATGACATTTGGAAAATTGAAAAACAAAAAATAGTTTTTATTTAAAACCAAGTAGCAAAAGCAAGTAGCATGCTAGCGAGAAATGCCGAGCGTGCCGTCACCTTTACTAAACAATGCAGCCACACCTTTTGTTTTCCCATCATCTGATTTACACTCTGTCATCCCCCCTCCACCTCCCCGTCCCCGTCCCAGCTCCCCCTCCCCTCCACCTCCCCGTCCCCTCCCCTTTCCCCCTCCCCCTCCCCCTCCCCTCCCCCTCCCACTCCCCATATCCCCACTTCCCCTCCCCCTATCACCCCTCCCCTCCCCATATACCCCTTCCCCTTCCCCTATCACCCCTCTCCCTCCCCCTATCCCCTCCCCCTCTCCCTATCCCCCTACTCTTCCCCTATCCCCCTTCCCCTCCCCTATCACCCCTCCCCCTCCTCCTATCACCCCTCCCCCTATTACCCCTCCCCCTATCACCCCTCCCCATCCCCCTATCCCTCTCCCCCTCTCCTTATCCCTCTCCCCCTCTCCTTATCCCTCTCCCCCTCTCCTTATCCCTCTCCCCCTCTCCTTATCCCTCTCCCCCTATCCCCCTCCCCCCCTATCCCCCTCCCCCTCTCCTTATCCCCTTCCCCCTATCCCCCTCCCCCCCGTCCCAATCTCCCACTCATTCTTGTCCAGGCCACTCCCTCCCATTATTTACACAAACTCCTTGTGCGTACACACAATGTTTCTGTACACCCACAGACATTTACACAGTTAATTATCAAAATCAAGGACCTGCCATTTATTTCATATTATTTGTGTATTTGTTTGTTATTATTTGTCTGTTTATTACTATTTGCTTGATTTTAATTTTTATTAGTTAACTGTCAATTCATTATTATCTATTATTCATAGGTTTCTTTATTATTTAACTATACCTATGCGTTTATTTATGTTATGTATTGTTATTTATATTATAATTTTTATCTAGTTATTTATTTCATTATCATTGTTTTTCGCATCCGATCTACTGTAGTTATGGACCAAAAGGTCTCCTGTCGTCATGCTCCTCCTTTGTTCGACAGACACGTGTTTAAAGTGATGTGTGAACGTGTGAACGGGGTATTTGGGGTTTGACCAACGTGTTCGACAACCAAATACCCCGTTCACATGTTCACACATCACGTGTCTGTCGAACCGAGTTCGACGAACCGTTAGACTTATGGTCCTTCAACCGGGATGTGAAGTTAGGTTACTTGTTAACGACTCGCTATATTCCTTCCAGTACATCTCTTAAGATACACTTGGGTAATGTTCTTACAAACTGGAACTTCGTATCTTTCCAGTATTTAGTGAGAGAAAAAAAGAAAATGAATTCGAAGATGCGGAAAGAAGATAACAGAAAAGAATTGCAATATCAGTTAAAAGGAGTTTAGCATTCCTATATAGTAAAGTCTCTTCAGCTTTGGATGAATGCTGGGTAGAGTTCCCGGCCGCCACTACGGCGGTCCGGGTTCGAATTCCGCCCAGGGCTGAAATAATTTCAGTATCGCTGCGCTGCGAGTCGTTATTCCAACTCGTGTAGACGGGGAGTTGGGTGTGTGTGTGTGTGTGCGTGTAAGGTCACAGTATTACCCATAGATCGGTTATATATGAGGTCTGAGCTCTCTTATGAGAGGAGGATAATAGCTGTCGATCATGAGTTCAACATGTGATCCACGATCATGGTGAATCAAACATACACACACACACACACACACACACACACACACACACACACACACACACACACACACACACACACACACACACACACACACACACACACACACACACACACACACACACACACACACACACACACACACACACACACACACACACACACACACACACAGCAGCCAGAGAACCGGGGTTCGATTTCCCGGTCAGGCGGAGATAAGTTGGGTTTGTCTCCTTTCACGTGTAGCCCCTGATCACCTAGCAGTGAGTAGGTACGGGACGTTAGTTAAAGAGTTGTGACCTTGCTGTCCCGGTGTGTGGTGTGTGAGTGGTCTCAGACCTACCCAGAGATCGGCAAATAATGAGCTCTGAGCTCACTGCCGTAGGATGGTGTCTGGCTGTCTCGACAGAGACTGCATCAGATCCGAGGTGAATACACACCACACACACACACCACACACACACACACACACACACACACACACACACACACACACACACACACACACACACACACACACACACACACACACACACACACACACACACACACACACACACACACACACACACACACACACACACATTCCACGTCGATCTCTTCCCCAACCTTTCCGTCTACTGTGGAGGCTATTCTATTACACCCCCTCTTACATAAGCTGAAGAACTCCCCAACTTTTTTTGCTTTCGTCTTATTGAGATGCAGAAAGGGTTCCTCGTCTATCCCCTCTTGGGTTCGCGATGGGAGCGGTGTGGCTATGTTTTCAAGACGATTACATGAGAGGCGCTGCCCTAACCATAATTGTGTCTGGGTCTCTACTGTGGTAGTGTGAACGTTTGGTGCATAATGGATGCTTGTTCTCCTCATAACCCACCTTCGTGTGTGTGTGTGTGTGTGTGTGTGTGTGTGTGTGTGTGCATATGCGTATGTGTGTGTGTGTGTCTATGTATGTGTGTGTATATGTGTGTGTGTGTGTATGTGTTCGTGCGTGTGTGTATGTGTGTGTATGTGTTTGTGTATGTGTGTATGTGTGTGCGTATGTGTGTGTGTGTGTGTGTGTGTGTGTGTGTGTGTGTGTGTGTGTGTGTGTGTGTGTGTGTGTGTGTGTGTGTGTGTGCATGTGTGTGTGTATATGTGCGTGTGTGTCTGTGCTTATGTGTATGTGTGTATGTGTACATACATACACCAGGTTATCCTACTTGACTGTGTGACAGATTCCTTAACTGGTGATCCTTACCCAGACTGCCGCCACGCTATTTCATTCAACATTTCTTGACCTCCTCCTCCTCCTCCTCCTTCTCCTCTTCCTCCTCCTCCTTCTCTCCCTCTCACCCCAACTTCCTCTTCCTCTTCTCTTATCCTATCCCCAACCTCCTCTTCCGGATAACAATGAATTGAGCCCAGAGGAACAAGAAGCTGTTAACAACGTGGAACAAGCCCTCAACTGCAGCCGAAGCTGTCACCTTTGCCCTGGGTACGCAGATAGCTCGGAGAAGTCCCAGCCACAGGAACCAGTCTGGGATCGAACCTGAGCTTTTGTAGAAGAAGGTGAGATTGAATCTCAAGACTCTACAACTTTAGAGAAAAGGAAAAACTAAAGTGGGAATAACTATAACCGAGGTTTGACCTCGGACTAAACAACATTGGCAAAAAGAAAAAAAAAAGAGGAACGAGTAAACACTGAAGTAGGTACAACTATAACCGAGGTTTGACCTCAGGCTAAACAACATTGCCGAAGAAAAGAAAAAAAAAAGAGGAACAAGTAAACACTAAAGTAGGTATAACTATAACCGGGGTTTGACCTCAGGCTAAACAACATTGCCGAAAAAAAAAATGAGGAACAAGGAAACATTAAAGTAGGTATAACTATAACCGAGGTTTGACCTCAGGCTAAACAACATTGCCGAAGAAAAAAAAAAAAAAAAAAAAAAAAAGAGGAACAAGGAAACATTAAAGTAGGTATAACTATAACCGGGGTTTGACCTCAGGCTAAACAACATTGCCAAAAAAAAAGAAAAAAAAAAAGGAATGTGGGTGCATGTCCGTGGAACGATAACAGGGCCATTTCTTAACCACATACAATAATTCCCTTGTGCACGACCATCCCGGCACAAGATATGAGACTCCAGCGCTTCTATCCCATCTCGACCTCTCGTAAATACGGTATCATCATAACAATAGACACGCCTCGCCCGTGCAATATGTAAATGTAATCTTTGTTTTGCGTTTTTGACTGAGGGACGTCAACGGTTTATGGGATGGCGCGAGAGAAGAGGAGGAGGAGGAGGAGGAGGAAGAGGGAGGAGGGAGAGGAAAGGAAGGAAAAGGAGGAAGTGGGAGGATGGAGAGGAAAGGAAGGAAAAGGAGGAAGAGAGAGGAGGGAGAGGAAAGGAAGGAAAAGGAGGAAGAGGAGGAGGAAGAGGGAGAACGGAGAGGGAAGGAAGGAAAAGGAGGAGGAAAAGGAGGAAGAGGGAGGATGGAGAGGAAAGGAAGGAAAAGGAGAAGGAGGAGGGGGAGGAGGGAGGACGGAGAGGAAAGGAAGGAAAAGGAGGAAGAGGAGGAGGAAGAGGAAGGAGGGAGAGGAAAAGGAGGAAAAGGAGGAAAAGGGAGGATGGAGAGGAAAGGAAGAAAAAGGAAGAATAGGAGGAGGAAGAGGAAAGATGGAGAGGAAAGGAAGGAAAAGGAGAGGGAGGAGGAGGAAGAGGGAGGATGGAGAGGAAAGGAAGAAAATAGGAGGAAGAGGAGGAGGAAGAGGGAGGATGGAAATGAAAGGAAGGGAAAGGAGAAGGAAGAGGGGAGGACGAATGGGAAAGGGAGGAAAAGGAGGAAAGGGAGGAGGACGAGGTGAATGGGCAAGATAGGGAGGAAAAGGAGGAAGAGGAGGAGGAAGAGGGAGGAGGGAGAGGAGAGGAAGAGGGAGGAGGGGAGAGGAAAGGAAGGAAGAGGGGAGGACGAATGGGAAAGGGAGGAAAAGGAGGAAAGGGAGGAGGACGAGGTGAATGGGCAAGATAGGGAGGAAAAGGAGGAAGAGGAGGAGGAAGAGGGAGGAGGGAGAGGAGAGGAAGGAAAAGGAGAAGGAAGGAGGGGAGGACGAATGGGAAAGGGAGAATGGGGAGGAGTGAGAGAGGAATGGGTAAGAGAGGGAGGAAAAGGAGGAAGAGAAGGAGGAAGAGGGAGGAGGGAGAGGAAAGGAAGGAAAAGGAGAAGGAGGAGAGGAGGACGAATGGGAAAGGGAGAAAGGGGAGGAGGGGAGAGAGGAATGGGCAAGAGAGGAAGGAAAAGGAGGATAAAGAGGAGGAGGAAGAGAGAGGATGGAGAGTAAAGGAAGGAAGAGGAGGAAGGTAAGGAGGAAGAGGGGTGTGGGCAGGAAAGGAAAGAAAAAGAGACGTAGGAGGGGGAGGAAAAGGAAGAAGAGGAGGAGGAAGAAGAGAAGGACAAACGGGAAAGGGAGGAAAAGTAGAAAGGGGAGGAAGAAGAGGAGGATGAGCAGGAAAGGGAGGAAGAGGGGATGGAAGAGGGGAAGGACGAATGGAAAATGGAGAAAAAGGAGGAAAGGGAAGAGGAGGAAGAAGAGAAGGACAGATGGGAAATGGAGGAAAAGGAAGAAGAGGAGAAGGAAGAAGAGAAGGACAGATGGGAAATGGAGGAAAAGGAAGAAGAGGAGAAGGAAGAAGAGAAGGACAAATGGGAAAGGGAGGAAAAGGAGGAAGGGGAGGAGGAAGAGGAGGATGAGCAGGAAAGGGAGGAAGAGGAGATGGAAGAGGGGAAGGACGAATGGGAAAGGGAGGAAAAGGAGGAAGAGGAAAAGGAACAGATGGGAAAGGGAGGAAGAGGAGGAAGGGGAGGAGGAAGTGGGGTATGGGCAGGAAAGAGAGGAAAAAGCGAAGGAGGAGGCTGAGGACGAGCGGGAAAGAGAGGAAAAGGAGGAAAAGGAGGAGGAAGAGGGGAATTGGTAAGAGAGGGAGGAAAAGGAGGAAGAGGAGGAGGAAGAGAGAGGATGGAGAGGAAAGGAAGGAAAATGAGGAAGGGGAGGAGGAAGAGGAGGATGGGCAGGAAAGGGAGGGAAAGGAGACGGAAGAGGGGAAGGACGAATGGGAAACGGAGGAAAAGGAGGAAGAGGAAAATGACAGATGGGAAGGGGAGGAAAAGGAGGAAGGGGAGGAGGAAGAGGGTGATGGGAAGGAAAGGGAGGAAAAGGAGAAGGAGGAGGCTGAGGACGAGCGGGAAAGAGAGGAAAAAGGAGGAGGAAGAGGGGAATTGGTAAGAGAGGGAGGAAAAGGAGGAAGAGGAGGAGAAAGAGGAAGGATGGAGAGGAAAGGAAGGAAGAGGAGGAAGGGGAGGAGGAAGAGTAGGATGGGCAGGAAAGGAAGGAAAAGGACACGGAAGAGGGGAAGGACGAATGGAAAACGGAGGAAAAGGAGGAAGAGGAAAATGACAGATGGGAAGGGGAGGAAAAGGAGGAAGGGGAGGAGGAAGAGGGTGATGGGAAGGAAAGGGAGGAAAAGGAGAAGGAGGAAGATGGATGGTAAAGGAAGGAAAAGGAGAAAGGGAATTAGGAAGAAGGGGAGGGATAGGAAAGGAGGAAAAGGAGAAGGAAGAGGAGGAAAATGAGAAGGAGGAGGAGGAAGACGAGAAGGAGGAGGAGAACTAAAGTAAGGAAGACAAGTAGGAAAGGCACAAGAGAAGAAAGTAGAAGGAAAGGGAAGACGAAGAAGAAGAGGAGGACGAAGAAGAGGAAGTGGACGAAGAAGAGGAGAAGGACGAAGAAGAGGAGGAGGGCGAAGAAGAGGAGGAGGACGAAGAAGAGGAGGAGGACGAAGAAGAGGAGGAGGACGAAGAAGAGGAGGAGGACGAAGAAGAGGAGGAGGACGAAGAAGAGGAGGAGGACGAAGAAGAGGAGGAGGACGAAGAAGAGGAGGAGGACGAAGAAGAGGAGGAGGACGAAGAAGAGGAGGAGGACGAAGAAGAGGAGGAGGACGAAGAAGAGGAGGAGGACGAAGAAGAGGAGGAGGACGAAGAAGAGGAGGAGGACGAAGAAGAGGAAGAGGACGAAGGAGAACAAAGAAGAGGAGGAAGAAGAACCAGAGTAAAGGGGGAGAAAGAAGAAAAAGCTAAAGTGAAGAAGAGAAAGAGAAAAAGAAGAGGATGTCGAAGATGAGGAGAAGGAAGGGGAGAAAGAGTACGTTAAAAACAATGTTCATGCTTGTGTTTTAGAGAAAGTGAAACAGGATACATATGATAGTTTGTGGGTCGAGTTAACCCAAACAAATGGACAAAAAAATTAATATAGGTGTAATATATAGGCCAAAGGCATTATCATTAGCAGACGACAAACTGTTATTTCAAGAACTGTCTAGTTTCTGCAACCGGGATTTATTGATAATGGGTGATTTCAATTTTACTGACATTGATTGGATGACCTTTGAACATGGTCATATAGGTAGTCGCACGATTGATTTTCTTGGTGACAATTACTCAATTCAGCATGTAAAAGAGCCCACAGATATGGAAACTTACTCGATCTTTTGATCACTAGCCGCGAAAGCATGGTAACTGATGTAGAAGTCGTTCAATCTGTTGCAAATAGCGATCACAACTTAGTTAGATTCAAACTCCTAAACAATTTTAGAATAGTTACTTGTGTTTCTAAAATAACCGATTTCAGTAAAGCTCAGTTCATAGGACTACGTCAGGAGCTTCAGCTAACAGATTGGGAGGCAAAATTAAACGAAAGACCTGTAGATCAGATGTGGGAAATATTTCAAAATACGCTCACTAAGATGATTCAAACTTACATTCCTTTTAAGGACAGACGTCCCCCAAATCAGGCTCGCCCAAAGTGGCTCGACAAAGAAACTGGAAAAAGTATTGCTAAAAAGAGACAGGCTTATCAGAAATATAAGTGCTCGGGTACATCTAATGACTATGACAATTATGTATCAATACAGAGAGATTCAAAAAAGAATAAAAAAAAGAAAGCGACAATACGAATTGAACATCGCTGATAAATCCAAAGAGAATCCCAAAGAATTCTATAGTTACATTAGAGATAAAAAGGTTATTAGAAATCACATTGGTCCACTATCATCTGCAGATGGTCAACTTGAATATTCAAATGAAGGAATGTGTAATATTTTAAACAATTATTTTAGCTCGGTATTTGTAAACGAAACACCTCAAAGTGAACTCCAAACTGAAACCTGTGAAAAGTCTAGGGTAAACTTACTCACTACGGTAAATATAACAAAAGAAAAAATTAAAAGGTGTATAGACAAACTCAAAGTTAATAAAACACCAGGGCCTGACGGTTGGCATCCAAGAATCTTAAAGGAAATGAAAAATGAGATTGTTGTTCCGTTAGAAATTATTTTCAAGAAATCCATCATATCCGGAGATGTCCCAAGAGAATGGAAGCTAGCTAACGTTACTCCCATATTCAAAAAAGGTGACAAAAAGAAACCAAATAACTATAGGCCTATAAGTTTGACTTCAATCATAGGAAAAATAATGGAAACTATCATCAGAGATGCTATCGAACATCATTTAGAAAGTAATCGTTTGATAAATGATAGCCAGCATGGTTTCAGACGGAAACGTTCTTGCGTGACTAACTTACTCGAATTCTACAACACAGTTATCTCGAATTATGACAAAAGAAACAATATTGATTTAATATATCTAGACTTTGCAAAAGCTTTTGATACCGTCCCACACGAAAGACTACTTACTAAATTAGCTTTGCATGGAATAAGTGGTAGCGTATTAGGTTGGACTAGTAATTGGTTGAATGGTCGAAAACAGAGAGTTGTTTTAAATGGAAAAACTTCTGGATGGAAAAGTGTTGCAAGTGGAGTTCCTCAGGGTTCCGTTCTTGGGCCACTTCTATTCATAGTATATATAAATGATATAGACCATGGACTAAAATCTACTGTTTCCAAATTTGCTGATGATACAAAACTGTGCGGAGTGGCAAATGATCACTCAAACCAATTAGATATTCAAGTAGATTTAGATAAATTACAGCAATGGTCTGAAAAGTGGCTAATGAAATTTAACACAAGTAAATGCAAGGTAATGCACATAGGTAAAAATAACAGTAAGTACGATTACAAGTTATTTGGTAATTCGTTAACAAAAGTGGATAGTGAAAAAGATCTCGGCGTAATTATCAGTAACGACCTCAAATCATCCAAGCAGTGTATTTCAGCCTCTGAGAAAGCAAATAAGATTCTGGGACTGATTGCGCGATCTTTTGATTTCAAAAGTCCATCACTCATTAACAAGCTATATAAATCGTTAGTTCGTCCACATTTGGAATATGCTGTTTCTGTATGGTCACCGAATCTCATTAAAGACATTGACAGACTGGAAAAAGTACAACGGCGAGCCACAAAACTGATTCCAAATATCAAAAATAAATCATACGAAAATCGACTAAAACACATGAATCTGTTTTCCCTAAAAAAGCGTAGACTCAGAGATGACTTGATACAGGTCTTTAAGATTTTAAAGGGAATTGACAACATCAAAAGTGACAAAATTTTCACATTGAATGAGAATCAGACAAGAAACAATGGTCTCAAACTATCCGGAAATAGATTCAATTTAGAAGTAGGTAGAAACAACTTTGCCAACCGTGTAGTAAATGAATGGAATAAACTTCCTGCACAGGTAGTGCAATGTAGTTCAGTTCGAAGCTTTAAGAATCAGTTAGATAAATACCTAAGTAAGATGCTGTAATGATTATAATTTATCTTATATTATTTGTTTTTGTTTTGTTATCATTTGTCTGTCTAATTTTCATTTATTATTAGTTATATGTCAATTTATTATTATTTACTATTTACCTGTTTGTTTATTATTTAACTATACCTATGCATTCATTTATGTATTTTGTTTGTTATATACATTATTACATTTTTATTTATTGTTTTATTATTAATATGATTTTTTTTCGCATCCGACCTAGATATGGATCAAAAGGTCTCCTGTCGACATGCTCCGCCTTTGTAATCCTTTGTAAGAGGAAGAAAAGGGAGAGGAGAGTGTAGAGGATTGGGAGAAGAGGGAAGTGTTGGTAGAAGGATAAGAGGATGAAGAGGAGGCAAGGAGAGGAGGGGGAAGAGGAGGAAGAGTACGAGAGGTGAGATAGAGGAAAGGGGAAGAGGAGAAGGAAGAGGCTGTAGTGAAGACACGTACGAAATAAAACTGGTTGAAAAGAGAGAGGAGAAGGACAGGGTGAAGGAGGAAGAGGAGGAGAAGGAGGAGGAGGAAGAGGAGGAGGAAGAGGAGGAGGAGGAAGAGGAGGAGGAGGAGGAAGAAGAAGAGGAAAAGGAGGAGGACGAGGAGGAGGAGGAGGAGGAAGAAGAGGAGGAGGAAGAGGAGGAGGTTTGTGGAGGAGGTGGAGTCAAAGAGAGGTGAAAAAGAACAGAAGACCAATTAAGACCAAAGAAGAAGCTAAAAGCGTGTGACGGTGGCAAAAAAAAAAAAAAAAAAAAAAAGGGGGGGGGGTAGAAGGAAGGGAGTTTGCAAACAAGGGGAATGAAAGAGGGACGACCAAACGGAGGAGATAAAGACACACAAGAATGGTGTACGGGTGAAGTAAAAAGAGAAAGAAAGGGAGGGGAGGGATGAACAGGAAAATAAAGAAGAGAGGCAGAGAATAGGTGGAGTGTGAGTGGAAGAAGGTAAGGTGGACGAGGAAGAGGAAGTGACATAGAGAGGAAAGTGGACGAGGAGGAAGAGAAGGTGGAAGAGAGGCAAGGAAAGTGGAAAGGAAGAGGCAAAGGAGGAGGAAAAGGGGAGGATGAAAGGAAGAGGTGGAGGAGAAGAGGTAGAGGAGGAGGGAGAGGAGTAAGACGGAAGAAGAATGAGGAAGAGGAAGAGGGGGTAGAAAGAGAGGGAAGAGGAAGAAGAAGGGGAAAAGGTGAGAATAGAAAGAGAGAATGGGGAAGAGAAAGAGGAGGGGACGGAAGAGAGAGAGAGAGAGGGAGAGGACAAGGAAGAGAGAAAGAGAAGAGGAGGAGGAGGAGGAGAGAGAGGGGAGAGGGGGAATGAGAGAGGGGGAGGAAAAGAGACAAGAGGAGGAGGAAGGGAGAGAGAGACAGAGAGAGGAAGAGGAGAAGGAAGAGAGAAAGAGAGGAGGAAGAGGAAGAGAGAGAGAGAGGAGGGGTGAAGGAAGAAGTGGAGTAGTGGAAGAAAACGGGACGGGGTATTAGATGAAAAAAGAAAACGTGAAGGGAGAAAGGGGTGGGCGATAAAGAGGAGGAGAAGGAGGAGGACAAAGAGAAAGAAGAAAGGGGAGAGGAGAAGGAAGAGGGCAAAGAGGAGGAGGAGGAAGAGGAGGAAGAGGAGGAAGAGGAGGAGGAGGAGGAGGAAGAGGAGGAGGAGGAGGAGGAGGAGGAGGAGGAGCTCCGACTATGAAAGTGTGACGAATTGAATTCGAGGTTTCGTCTTTGTTCGAAGGGAAAAATAGAAAAAGAAAAAGAAAAAAATTCCCAAAAAGTATGAAATGGAAAGGCAAAGTTGAAAATAAGATCCAAAATTAGAAAATAGGAACATGCATGCATAAAAACACACACGTAAGCAATAACACACCCAAACACACGTTCTACACGCACACACGCCTACATACATATGTATGTATATGTATACAGTATATATATGTATATATGTATATATATATATGTATGTATATATATATATATAAACATATATATATATATATATATGTATGTGTATGTGTGTGTGTGTGTGCGTGCGTGTGTGCGTGCGTGTGTGCGTGCGTGCGTGTATGCGTGTATGTGTGTGTGTGTGTGTGTGTGTGTGTGTGTGTGTGTGTGTGTGTGTGTGTGTGTGTGTGTGTGGTTATGTGTGTGTGTGTGTGTGTGTGTGTGTGTGTGTGTGTGTGTGTGTGTGTGTGTGTGTGTGTGTGTGTGTGTGTGTGTGTGTGTGTGTGTGTGTGTGTGGTTATGTGTGTGTGTGTGTGTGTGTGTGTGTGTGTGTGTGTGTGTGTGTGTGTGTGTGTGTGTGTGTGTGTGTGTGTGTGTGTGTGTGTGTGTGTGTGTGTGTGTGTGTGTGTGTGTGTGTGTGTGTGTGTGTATCCTTTCGATCTCCATGTTTACAGAGCAGTCTGGTGTGAGTATACTGCCAAGGTAAGTGAAGTGTTCCACGGTTTTGATTGGCTCACTGTGTATGTGGAATTGGAAAGGTGGATGCGGTGGCCCCGCGCATTGCAACAACACTCCCGTTTTGAGAGTGTTGACCTTAAGGCCCATTGCAGAGTACGTGAAGAACAAGGCATCAAGAATGTTCTGCAGAGAGCCAGCGTCGTGAGCAAAGACAGTACAGTCGTCAGCGTATTGAAGTTCGATTTGATTTCTAATCCTACTAATTTCTAATACCGGACAAACTTCGGGATATAACGGATCTGTCCGGTATTTCCATCGGATATAACGGATCTGTCCGGTATTTCCATCGGATATAACGGATCCTCGGTTATAACGGATCTTCGGATATAACGACAGACCCCTGTCCCCATATCGTCCGTTATATCGAGAGTTTACCGTACTTGTAAGATGAAAAAACTTGTTCTGGCCTGGAGACGACGAAGATAGAATAGGTTTCCGTCCAGTCGATATTGGATGGTCACACCAATGTCTTCCCCTAGAGAAGCATGACTTATGCTGGTTAGGACTACCAGAAAGATGTTAAACAGTACATGGGCGAGGACATAGCCCTGTTTTACTCCAACTTGAACTTCAAATGGGTCTGATAGTGAGCCACACGCTTGGACTTGAGCCTGCAAACCATAGTGGAGGTTTTGGAGGACTGAGGAACCTTGGAGGAGTTCCTATCTTCTTTAATAGTGACCATAATAAGCCACGGTATCAAAAGCCTTCGTGAGATCAATGATGGCGATAAACAGGCCTTTATTTTGCTCCCTGCGTTTCTCCTGTATCTGACGGATGGAGAAGACCATATCGGTGGTTCAGCGGTCCTTTCGAAAACCACACTGACTTTCTGGAAGATCATTTTCAGAGAGGTTCATGATTAACCAAGAAAGCATGATTTTGCCTAACACCTTCCCTGCGACTCCCAAGAGCGAGATTCCTCGACTATTGCCACAGATTCCTCGATCTCCTTTTTTTCTTGTAGATGGTAACGATATTGGCATTCCTTTAAAAATTGTGGTACTTCACCTGTTGTCCACACTTCCTGCAGAAGTTCAGTCAGGTGTAACTTCAGGGCACATCCTCCCTTCATCTGGCCCTGAACTCTTGTTGTTCTTTAGTTCCCTGACAGCTTTCAAAACTTCAGCCAACTGGGAGACTCTATCCATATCCTGTAACATGGGTAGATTGGGCAGCTGATCCAGTATGTTTGGTGTGGCACGGTTGGATTGGTTGAGTAAGTTGTTGAAGTGCTCAGCGCATCTGAAGATTATCTCTTCATTGTTCTTGTACAATATATTGCCATCTGAGGATCTAATGGGATGGTTCTCGCGTCTCACTGGCTCGTATATTGTTTTAACTGCATCGTAGAAGCCATATATATTGTTGCTGTGAGCATATTGTTGTATTTACAGAGCCCTTTCTTTCCACCAATCATTTTCCATGTACCTATGTGTATATATATATATATATATATATATATATATATATATATATAAATACATGTGTGCGTGTCTGCGTGTGTGTGTGTGTTTGTATGTATGTGTATTCACCTCGGATCTGCTGCAGTCTCCGTCGAGACAGCCAGACACCACCCTACGGCAGTGAGCTCAGAGCTCATTATTTGCCGATCTCTGGGTAGGTCTTATACCACTCACACACCACTCACCGGAACAGCAATGTCAATACTCCTTATATAACGTCCCGTACCTACTCACTGCTAGGTGAACAGGGGTTACACGTGAAAGGAGACAAACCCAACTTATCTCCGCCCGACCGGGGAATCGAACCCCGGTTCTCTGGCTTGTGAGGCCAGTGCTTTACCAATCCGCCACCGAGTGTGTGTGTGTGTGTGTGTGTGTGTGTGTGTGTGTGTGTGTGTGTGTGTGTGTGTGTGTGTGTGTGTGTGTGTGTGTGTGTGTGTGTGTGTGTGTGTGTGTGTGTGTGTGTGTGTGTGTGTGTGTGTGTGTGTGTGTGTGTGTGTGTGTGTGTGTGTGTGTGTGTATAACATGTATATTGAGACATTCTGACAGGTTGACGTAAGTGGGAATAGGAGACATGGGAGTCTTAGTCTGAGGAAAGGAAGGAACATGGGAGGAAAGAAGAAGGTCAAAGAGATGAGGTACGTTTAGGTGGAGATGGGAGGGGAGGAGTTATTATGAAACGAAAAGTGAAGTTTGTGAATTGGAGCACAGAGAAGGAGAAGAGAAGAGAGATGACATTGTGGGGAGGAAAGAATGTGGCCAACATGTTAAGTTTAGTTAGATTAAGATAGTAAGCTGATAGGAATGGGTAGGGAAGAAAGGAAGAGGGAAGAGAAGAGGACGGGAGGGAAATGAGGGTAAATTGAAGGGAGGAAAGTGAGGGGAGGGGAGGAGACGGGAGGAGAGAGATGAGGCTGTTATGAGAAGGGAATCAAAGATAAGCGAAACTGAAGCTTGGGAATGATGTGAAAAAGGAAGAAGAGGAAGTGAAGTGAAGCGTGGTCAGGTCAGTAGAGAGACGAGGGGAAAGGGGAAAGGGGAAAGGGGAAAAGGGAAAGGGGAAAGGGAAGGGAAGGACAGGAAGGAAGATGAGGAGGTAGGATAGACAAGTGGAGGGGAAATATTGAGCAGTAGGTGGAACTGGAGGGTTGGGAGTGGAAAATGGAGTATAAAGGCTTTGAGAAAAGGAAAGATAGCGATGGGGAAGGGAGGTGAGAGCAAGAGAGGAGAGGAGAAGGGAAGAGTGAAGAAGGGAAGAAGAGAAGGAAAGAAGAGGGAAGGACAGGAAGGAAGATGGAGAGGTAGGATAGACAAGTGGAAAGTTGAGAGAGGAAAATGGAGAAAAGGAAAGATAGAGAGGGATGGGGAAGGGAGGTGAGGGTAAGAGAGGAGAGGAGAAGGCAAGAGTGAAGAAGGGAAGAAGAGAAGGAAAGAAGAGGGAAGGACAGGAAGGAAGATGAGGAGGTAGGATAGACAAGTGGAAAGCAGGGTGAGGAAAATGGAGAAAAGGAAAGATAGAGAGGGATGGGGAAGGGAGGGAAGAGAGGAGAAGGCAAGAGTGAAGAAGGGAAGAAGAGAAGGAAAGAAGAGAGAAGGACAGGAAGGAAGATGGAGAGGCAGGATAGACAAGTGGAGAGTTGAGAGAGGAAAATGGAGAAAAGGAAAGATAGAGAGGGATGGGGAAGGGAGGTGAAGGGAAGAGAGGAGAGGAGAAGGCAAGAGTGAAGAAGGGAAGAAGAGAAGGAAAGAAGAGGGAAGGACAGGAAGGAAGATGGAGAGGTAGGATAGACAAGTGGAAAGCTGGGAGAGGAAAATGGAGAAAAGGAAAGATAGAGAGTGATGGGGAAGGGAGGTGAGGACAAGAGAGGAGAGGAGAAGGCAAGAGTGAAGAAGGGAAGAAGAGAAGGAAAGAAGAGGGAAGGACGGAGTTGAGGGAAGAAATGAAAGAAGAGAAAGGAAAAAAGAGAAAGGAAAAAAAGAGAACAGGAAGGGGGGACTCTGGATGATATGCAAAATCTAATACAAAAAAAAGAGAAGCTGATGAAATGTAAATCGAATGAAAACATCAAACGTAGTGAGAGAGGGAAGCAAAGAACTAGAAGAGAAGAAAACGGACTGAGGGGATAAAATGCTTAGAGAACGAATGGAGTTTGGTGAATTGGACAAGAAATTAGAAAAATACATATATACTGCGGGACGAGGAGGGAAGAGGATGAAGAGGAGGAGAAGGAAGGGAAAGGGGGATGGTGTTTAAGAATCATGAGTACATAAAATAGAAAATAAATCAAATTCTTTATTGGTCACGTAAATTACATGAAATTGGTCTTGTGTGTTTTCATAAGAAACCGAGAACAATCATACATAGATGAGCTACTACGATCTTACAGTAGTTATCAAAATCTCATTTACACAAAAGCTAGAGAAATACAATATATATATATATATATATATATATATATAAAAATTTATATATATATATATATATATATATATATATATATATATATATATATATATATATTATATATATATATATATACATATATATATACCATCTGAGTTTCAAGCCTTAACAGTGTAGCCTATGATATGCTTAATATTTCCTCATTTAGGTTTCTTATACTAGCTGGTACAAAGGATTTAGAAAACCTACCTGTTCTGCTTTTCAGTGATCTCAGTCTTTTTCCTGAAGGAGGCTGCAAGAGACCATGAAGCCTACACTAGGCAGTTCCATATCCATTACCACCTGTCACTACCATCCATAAAGTTGTCTAACCATTTCTTAAAACAACTGATAGTTTTAGCGCTCCCTACATGGTTTAAGTCTGTTCCATTTATTGACCACCCTATTAGTAATTTTTTTTACCTATTTCCTTCTTAAATCTAAATTTGTCCAGTTTAAATTCATTACTGCGAGTCCTGCCCTGTTGTCTTAATATGATGACCTTGTTTGCGTCACCCTTGTTAAAGCCCTTTATACGCTTGAACACCTCTATTAGATCACCCCGCACTCTGCATTTTTACATAGAGTGTAAGTTAAGGTGCCACCCTATTAGTAAAACAATTTTTGCCTATTTCCTTCTTAAATCTAAAGTCATTACTGCGAGTCCCGCCCTGTTGTCTTAATATGATGACCTTGTATTCGTCACCCTTGTTAAATCCCTTGATCCACTTGAACACCTCTATTAGATCACCCCGCACTCTGCATCTTTCCAGAGAGTGTAAGTTAAGGTACCTAAACCTCTCTTCGTAAGGTAAAATTCTGAGCCCATGTATCATTTTGGTCATTCTCCTCTGTGCTGATTCTAGTGAATTGATGTCCATTCTATAAGACGGAGACCAAAACTGTACCGCATAGTCAAGGTTGGGTCTAACTAACGTTAGATAGGGTTTGGTAATTACCTCTGCACTTCTATGTTTAGAGACGAGGAGGGAGGGTGATAGTGTCCTTCTTTCTTCAAGAAGATCCTTCTTTGGAGAACCATCATCGTGATAATAGAACCAAGAAGCTACTTTCAGGCTCAGGAGCCGCGTTTACACGGGACAAGTTCAGAGGCAAGTCAAGTGTGCAAGTTACTGTGCGAATATGTACTTGCTCGCTTTCCTCTCCAGTACAAGTAACTTGTACACTTGACTTGCCTCTTAACTTGCCCCGTGTAAACGAGACTTTAAGAAATAGAGAGAAAAAATTGGATTGGCTTCACTCGCTGCCATTTGGACAGTTGACCCAATCAAAGCGTGAATTATTAAATGATTAAATGAAGATACGCCGACCAAAGGAGAAGAGTGTAAGAAAGGAAGGCGAGGAGAGAAGGAAGACGGGAAGAGAAAGGAGAGGAGAGAAGGAATACGGTAAGAGTAAAGGAGGGGGAAAGAAAGGAGAGAAGGAAGACGGGAAGAAATAAGAGAAGGAAGGAGAGAAAAGAAGGAATACGATAAGAGAAAGGAAGGGGGAAGAAGAGGAGAGAAGGAAGACGGGAAGAGAAAGGAGAGGAGAGAAGGAATACGGTAAG